>NC_090265.1:1676691881-1676914381 GCF_040414725.1 Anabrus simplex
GCCAACGGCCGTAGCCGTGTTGAAACACCGGATCCCGTGAAACCTCCGAAGTTAAGCAACATTGAGGCGTGGTCAAGATTTGGATGGGTTGCCACGCGCTGTTGGTGGGGGGCTAAGGGAATGGAGGAGCGGAAACGAAGTGGCCGCCCTACCGTACGTAAACTCGGCTCAGGCACACCTCTGCGGAGGTTCGGACCTGCTTTCGGGCAGAATACACCCTTACCTTACTTTACAGTTGAAGATAAAGATAAATGAAATTTATGTGTATAGATAACTAGATAGATCGAGCGGTGTTTGACTACGTGGTTTGGATCACGTAGCTGTGAACTTTATTCTTAAGGTAGTGGGTTCTTAACCTATGCCAGGCAGCCCTGAAGATAGTTTTCTGTGCATTCCCATTTTCCCACCAGGTTGGGGCTATCCCTTAATTGAGACCAATGACGAGTCCTTCGAAGATCTGTAGTTCCAACACTGTTCATTCACCTCGTCACCATAAAACCTCTCTGAGCTGGTGCGACGGAAATCCGATAGAAAAACATAGATAGCTAGGTAGATGGGCTATTTATTTATACCGGGTGGTATAACTGGCCCTTATATTTCCCGAACATATGCAACCAGCTAGAAATTAAATGTCTCTTAGTCCTATTTTACGCAACATCTTACAGCTATTTTATGTGGAGTTAGCCCGATACAGACTTCCCCACACAATGCAAAAACGGTACAAGAGGCAGTAAGTGAGGTCCATCTCAAAAACACTACTGTTTTATGTAGAACGGAGTATAATACTCTAAGTCATTTTTACGAAATGTTACTGTACTGTACAAACCCCAGCCACTCATTTAGCTGTCGGTAGAGAATTGCGCACCTGACTGGTCCAAGAGGCCATTTTCTTTTGATAGAAAAGGGTGGTCGCTGTATCATAGAAAACGTGATAGGTGGGGACCAAGTACGGACATTTCAATTCACAGACATTTTGTATAGTCTCATCACATCGAAATTGATAGAGACGTGTTTTTCACAGTAATTTATAATTTATGACAGGCAAATGCTGCACAGCAGTTGTGATAGCTTATGCCATGTAATTACTACAGCTTGAGCGTTCAATAAAGGTATAAAACCGGGCCATAAGCCTATAACACATCCAAGTGAGAACTTTCGCTCTCCTTGTGAATACATAGTTATAAGGGCTGAACATTCACTGTGGAAGTACAGTAGATGCGTGGAATTATGCATGGCACTTGTACCTAGATAGGCTACTTGGAGCAAACAGGATCCAAACACTTCTTGAGACATACCTTTTTAAATTATCATTTCGTACTCGCCTAGGTATCCTCTGCGAAGGCTTGACTTTTCCGAACTCTCAGACATTCTTCTAAGCAGGGTTATAATAAATAGACATAATATAGCCACGTAACCACTGACTGTGGACAAAATCATTGTGAATATTACCTGAAACATTATCCAGGGCTCATTCAACCAAGTGATAGGTAAGTTACATCTCTACGCGTAGGTAATAATTGTAACTATCTGGGCTTACGAGAGATATGATTCTTTAGCACATTGTGGTGTTTGCAGCAAAGTAAAAATGTCTGCACATTCGAGTTCAGAACTTGTAAAGTACAACAGTTTAGAAACGATAGCATAGATTATTCCGTTAGTACAGAGTTACGAGTCATACTATTAGTCGCCTGGAGTGGCTACATGGTACTAATGGCAGCCAGCATGTGGTTGTTCGCAGGGATTTGGCGTTCGAATCTAATCACGTGGTTTTGAATTTTATTTTTATGTTATACTAACTGATGTACCCGTGCTTCGCTACGGAATTCTACATTGTATACAGAATTCTAGATTAGGTAGTGTACACGTTGTGAGCAAGATCGTATTAAATTGCATAGCTCTTATCGTTACCCTAGAAAAGCGACGGGGAAGTCACCAAACGTCTTTTCTCATGTGAAGATTGGGTTACGGAATGTTAATTGTAATGGTAGGCCCGCTTGCCTACCATCAGTCACAATCATGTTGGGGAGTTTTCATTATAATGGCGGACACTCCCTCTCCACTTGCCTTTTTACATCCTCAGAAAGACTGTCTTAGTAGTTTTCCCAAGTGAAATGAACATAGGTCAATACAATTACGTCGGTAGGAATGGTGCTATTAAAAGTAATGCTTTCATATGAAATACTCGATCAAATGAAAAACCACACATTTTCTCACTTTTAACGAACAGTACTACGCTGCCGATCTAACAGTCCAAAGTTCCAGAGCTGGAATGACCAGGCCGCAGACAGCCGTGATCCGTAAACACTCCTCCTCTGTTTCCGGCGGGGGGGGGGGGAAGGGAGTGGAGATTCACAGGGAAAAAGCTGTGCCCTTTTACTACTACTACTACTACAAAATGAGTCTCTGTCGTAAATGTACACACCGCTCACTAAAAACAGCGCGTCAGATTAGGGTTCGAATAGCTGAAATGCTATGATGAACCAGTGTGTTACATACCAGCAGTATCAGGAAATGTATGAACCAGAGGAATGGCACGTTAAAGAAGAAAGTTTTCCAACTCCCCAGCTATTTCCCGCCAATATTCAGTCAGGCTGTTATACTCGCTACTCTATCGGAGTTGAATGGCACCATATGAAACGAAGAACATCACAACAAACAATGGTCAATGTAGGCTAATATTATTGTTGATCAATATTATTGTAGGCTTTCACATATAGTTTTCTTACGACTCTGAAATACCACTCGTATCATAGTCAGTACGGTAAAACTGAATAAAACATAAATGATCGGAAATTGTATTACCTATAACTTTTGTTATGTAGTACTTTACGATAGGACCAATAACATAGGTATTTAAAAATTAAATTTTAGATGCGTTCCCCTAAACTGCAATTTCATCCAGGGTGAATAAAATTGTTTTTAGCTCAGACTGTAGTTTCTTATTCCCCGACTCTATATACTGATTTTTATTCAATTCCGTTAACCCATTTTCTCATTGATTCAGACTTAGCAACAAAAATACAAATTCATGAATATCTATGTTATCATAGTCGGTACGGTAAAAATGTATAAGACAAATGATCGGAAATTTAATTCTATATAACTTTAGTTATGTAGTATTTATCGATAGGACCACTGATAATAATATATTTGATAATACATTTTAGGCCTTCCCCTAAACAACCGTCTCATTCGGCGTGAATAAAATGATTTATAGTCTAGATTGTAATGGCTCATCCCCCGACTTCACATACCGATTTTCATTCAATTCTCTTCAACCGTTTTCTCGTGATGCGTGTACAGACAGACAGACAGACAGACAGACAGACAGACAGACAGACAGACAGACAGAAATTGCGGAAAAGTAAAAAGTGCATTTCCATGTTACTGTGGACATGACCGATACAGAAATACAATTTTTGTCAAATTCTGAGCAATGTACAGACAAAACTCTTATTTTATATACACAGAATATTCATAAAGGCATTCGTAGTTAAGGTTTAACTTCCGTAGGTCTCAAAAGATTTTTTCACCTTTTCAAGGAAGGCATACATAAGAAAGAAATAATAACATGCGACTTTCATGGCAAACGGCTGCAACAAACTCCCGGTCTAGAAAGCCAAAGCATGGCTGATAGGCCTATGAATGGCTTACCTGGAAGCATCAGTGGATTGGCCTACAGCAATTTTTGTAAAGACACGACGATTGTGTTGCTATCCACAACTTTGCTTTACACATACTATGACATGTTGATGTGGACTGTAACTGTCTTCTTCCTTTCTTTCTTTCTTTCTTTCTTTCTTCCTTAAAATCTGTTTACCCACCAGGGTTGGTTTTTCGCTCGGACTCGGCGAGGGATCCCACCTCTACAGCCTCAAGGGCAGTGTTCTGGAGCGTGAGACTTTGGGTCGGGTGATACAACTGGGGAGGAGGGCCAGTACCACGCCCAGGCGGTCTCACATGCTGTGTTAAACAGAGGCCTTGTAGGGGGATGGGAAGTTTGGAAGGGATAGATAGGAAAGAGGGAAGGAGGGGGCCGTGGCTTTAAGTCAGGTACGATCCCGGCATTTGCCTGAGGAGAAGTGGGAAACCACGGAAAACCACTTCGTGGATGGCTTAGAAGGGAACTGAATCCCCCTCTACTCAGTTGACCTCCCAAGGCTGAGTGGACCGCGTTCCAGTCCTCGTACCACTTTTTAAATTTCGTGGCAGAGCCGGGAATCGAACCTGAACTTCCGGGGGTGGCAGCTAATCACGCTAACCACTACACCACAGAGGGGGACGTACTGTAATTATGCTATTTAAAACATTTAATGTGGCAAAGGCCTAAATACCATGAGCAAAGCAAATTCGCTTATTAGAGCGTTTCATATAAGGCCGGCTGAGTGGCTCAGACGGTTGAGGCGCTGGTCTTCTGGCCCCAACGTGGCAGGTTCGATCCTGACTCAGTCCGATGGTATTTGAAGGTGCTCAAATACGTCAGTCTCATGTCGGTGGATTTACTGGCACGTAAACGAACTCCTGCGGGACTAAATTCCGGCACCTCGGAATATCCGAAAACCGTAAAAGTACTGTAGTAAGTGGGACGTAAAGCAAATAGCATTATTATTATTATTATTATTATTATTATTATTATTATTATTATTATTATTATTATTATTATTATTATGTTTCAAATAAGCATTGGGCCCAAAGGTGTGTTAGTATTTAATTTCAGTTGTGAACAGTTTCCAAGAATACCTCTCATCATGAGTTAATTGATAAGAGCTCTCTGTTTACCGATATAATTAGAGTGTTTACGGTGTTACTCAGGCGTGGCAGTGGTTTGTCCCTTTTATTCCTGGGTAAATATTTCTGTCCGTATTTGAAAGCATATGCCACTTGTGAGTGCTCTCTTCCCTGTTATAGCAGGATACACGCTACCTTCTGCACAACTCACATTAAGGAGCCCACAGGTATTCGATTGCGGTACTTTTTAATACCACAATATTCCTAGTTTTACATCTGGTTATTTGGTTTCAGATGAGGTAGTGTCACGGACTGGAAGGTATTTGTGGTTCTAGGATTTATATCTATCCTAGTTTTACATTCGGATATATTCCTTGATACTAAACCAATGTTGAGGGATATAAGTTTCTGTTGTGGTCGATAGTATGGTGTGTTATGTGTATATTAAGATATGTATCAAGATGGGTTCTAATGACCTAACTTCTGAACTAGATTAATTAGCCAGACGCGGATTCAATTCTTGGCTCAGCCGGGAATCTAATGCGGAGCCCTTTGAAGCGAAGGCCACTACGTTGACCATTTAGAGATGAAAACGTTCATCTGAGATTATGGTACCAAATGGACTGAGAACCATAGTAAGCCAAATACAGTCATCGTCGAAAGTGAATTAATTCATCATCTTATTGTTATTATTTTGCGGCTTCTCCCACATCTGTGGGGTCGCAGGTGCAAGTGTATCACACATGTGGACTTGGCCCACTTCCCTATGTGGATGGATGTAATTACTACTCGTGTTTCTGCGGTGGTAGGTAATGGGGTGTGCTGTCTGAATTTGAAGAGGAGAGTGCTGAAACACACACAAACACCAAGTCCGCAAACCAGAAGGATTAATCAGATGCTACCCGACCCGGTGGGAATCGAACCGGTAGCACGCTGAACAGAACGCTTCGACGCTGACCACTCAGCCAAGGAGTCAAAACTGAGTTCATAATAAAGTAATTGGTTTTTACTAACTACTTTTACGATTTTCGGAGAGGCAGAGGTGCTAGAAGTTTGTCCCGCAGAAGTTCTCTTAAGTGACAGTCAATCTACTGATACGAGGCTGACGTGTTTGAACACCTTCAAATACCATCGGACTTAGCTTGCATAGATCTTGTAAGTTTGGCTCAGCGCTCTACTGTTCGAGGAACTTAGCTCGACGAAACTGAGTTAATGCCGTCTATCCGCTCATATCTGACTCGGGTATTATCTTTTCAACTCGGTTCTTTGGTTCAAGGGGTCCCGGGTTCGATTCCCGGCCGGGTGTGTGTGTGTGTGTGTCGTCTTTGAAATAAATAAAAGGAAAACCAGGAAGTCCGCCTCTGTGGTATAATGGTTAGTGTGATTAGCTGCCACCCTCGGAGGCCCGGGTTCAATTCCCAGCTCTGCCATGAGATTTGAAAAGTGGTACGAGGGCTGGAACGGAGTCCACTCAGCCTCAGGAGGTCAACTGAGTAGAGGTGGGTTCGATTCCCACCTCAGTCATCCCGGAAGTGGTTTTCCGTGGTTTTCCACTTCTCCTCCAGGCAAATTGCGGGATGGTACCCAACTTAAGGCCACGGCCGCTTCCTTTCCTCTTCCTTGCCCATCCTTTCCAAACTTCCCATCCCCCACCAAGGCCCCTGTTCAGCATAGCAGGTGAGGCCGCCTGGGCGAGGTACTGGTCATTCTCCCTAGTTGTATCCCCCGACCCAATGTCTCACGCTCCAGGACGCTGCCCTTGAGGTGGTAAAGGTGGGATCCCTCGCTGAGTCTGAGGGAAAACCAACCCTGGAGGGTAAACAGATTAAGAAAGAAAGAAAGAAAGAAAGAGAAAGAAAACCAGGAATTGAGAAAAATAAGAAAACATCAGTAAAAAATTCAAAAACAGAATTATTCATTGGAAATGACATTTTTAAAAAATTATGAATTAGGATATTCGGTGAACAGAGGGAAGGTTAGAAAATGTTAATTTTATATTCTGTACACGTGTGTGCGTATGTATGTGTGTGCTTGTGTGTGAAAGGGTACTGATGGTAAACACCTCTCCTTAGCGGAACCGCTGACCGTACAACTTTTAATGTAGTAGTGTTTGACAGTTATTGACAAGTGCACATTGAAGCACGTGCTTGGCGCCAGTGACGCCACTGATGCGTGCCAGGTCAGCGGTAGTTCATTTCTGAACGTAAGTTATTTAAGATACAACGTAAAATTAAATCATACAAGTCGAAACATTTTAGTACATCGTTTATTATGACATAACGTATAGTTTAAAAAACCATTGGCACTACAGCCCTTGAAGTGCCTTGGCCTAACAAGCGACCGCTGCTCAGCCCGAAGGCCTGCAGATTACGAGGTGTCATGTGGTCAGCACGACGAATCCTCTCGGCCGTTATTCTTGGCTTTCTAGACCGGAGCTGCTATCTCACCGTCAGATAGCTGCTCAATTATAATCACGTAGGCTGAGTGGACCTCGAACCAGCCCTCAGGTCCAGGTAAAATTCACTGACCTGGCCGGGAATCGAACCCGGGGCCTCCGGGTAAGAAGCAGGCACGCTACTCCTACACCATGGGGCCGGCCATATCGAATAATACGGCGTATTTTTATCACATTTTCGGATAGTATAACTTCCAATGTTGATTTTTGTTTGTTACGCGATCGGGGATTGCTGAGAACAACCATGTAAAGCCTATTTTTAAACCTTTATTTTCAGTGATTCAGGTACTGCTCGCACTGTAATGGTATGCTAATTTATTTAATTTGTATTTCTTTGCGAGTCATAAGTATGAATTAAGAATAAACATATTCGTAGTCTAGGAAACACTAAACATATTTCGTGTACCAAAATGGCCCAAATCACATAAAACATGAACCTATAAATGAGGAGTATTGTGGGAAACGGTAAAAGCAAAGTAAAGCAAAGTCATCTCCCTACAGGCCATGAAGGCCCTTGGAGGGGTGGAAGGTAAAGGCTTCCACTATCCGTAACCTCGGCACTTTATGGAGTGGAGTGGTTAGCTCTACGCCCGGCCGCCTTTGCCCCCAGGAATTACCCTGGTACTCAATTTTGGTGTGGGAAACGGTACAAGTGCGAAACGAATTTCTTTTTCCGGAAATGAAAGAAAATCTCAAATGTTAATTAATAGTTAGTTGTTATTAAAACCTTTTTTCTTCTGTGGATCATATAAATATAATCCGTGGTCAGACCTGATCGACCGGTTCCTTGACACGACTATGCCTGCCCTAAAGTTCCCATGCAATCCAACATCGGGCCACTGTCACACCTGAATGCCCCACAAATCTGGATATTGCACGATTCGACCAGCCGGCCAAATGGAGACTAAAAATGAGGCCCCTCTATAACTCTGTCAAAGCAAAGCAAAGACATCTCCGTACAGGCCATGAAGGCCCTTGTAGGAGTGGAAGGTAAAGGCTTCCACCATTGTTAACCTCGGCACGTGATGGGGTAGAATGGTTAGCTCTACGCCCGGCCGCCGTTGCCCCCAGCAATTAACCTGGTACTCATTTTTGGTTTAGGCTGAGTGAACCTCAGGGCCATACTGTAACTCTGTCAGGTGCTGATGATGCTGTCTCACACGAGTGTCCTTCACAGTGATCATTCAACATCTGACGCTGTTCACGCCTTTTATAACACCCTAACAGACCTGGTAACAACATTAAACTAATGCACTCTGGTGGCCTTTCTACCTGTCACACAGAATTGCAACTCTAATCACTTACAGTACAAACCAGCTGATGGTGTGTACGTGTACTTAGTTACATTGACATCCGATCATTTCTTCTGAGTGCTTCAGTTTTCTATCGGGGAATATATTTCTGTCTAAAAGGTGTGAATAACAAAAGATAAACGGATAATAATAATAATAATAATAATAATAATAATAATAATAATAATAGTTTTTACGTCCCACAAACTACTTTTAGGGGTTTTCGGAAACATACAAGTTCTGGAATGTAATCCCGCAGGATATTTTTAAGTACCCATGAATCTACTGACACGAGGCTGACGTATTTGAGCACCTTAAAATATCACCGGACTTTGCCAGGGTCGAACTTGCCAAGTTGGGGTCAGATGGCCAGCCCTTCAACCGTCTGAACCACTCAGAACATACGGAATCAAATTTCTAATGTGTTATGCCTGATAGGTTTTCATCGTAAGAGCTCTTTATTCTAGATATTCATGAATTTAAATTCTTACAGCCAAGTCGGAGCATCGCTGATAAGGAAATATTATTAATTTTTTTCCTATTTTTTAGAATTTGCTTTTCGTCTCACCGACGGTGAGAGGTGATACGGGCGACGAAGTGATAGGAAAACGCTAGGAATGAGAAGGAAGCGACCGTGACGTTATTTAAGGTACAGTCCCAGTATTTTCCTGGTGTAAAAATGGGAAACTACGGAAAACCATCTTCAGGGCTGCCCACAGTGGGTTTCGAATCCAATATCTCCCAAATTCATGCTGATAGCTATGTGAACCACACTGAACAGCCACTTGCTCGGTGAATTCGTCGCTGTTCGAATATTGTTCTGATGGACTGCATATCCATATGTGGCTGGGAGGCGTGACCAGGCTTTAGGAAAATAATAGATATGAAGCGCATTGGGAAATATGACCCTTTGCCCGAACCGCGACGAATTAATGCATAATCATCATGGATACGAACCAACTGGGGATGGTGATGGGTGTTGTTTTATAAGCGGCAAAATCGCGTGGTTATTATATCCTCATGATGGGAATCAAATGAAGATATTTATCAATATGAGAATAACAACGTGAAGGGCGATCACCTGAATAATGAGGGGAGAATAGATTCATAAAGTGAATGGGGTTGAAATCCTCGGTATCGAATACTCTAATATTACAGAGCCGGAAAAGGACATAATGTGATGACTTGTAATGCCCTAAACCTGTAGTGTTATCAACAGTAACAATGGCTAGTTACCAGTGAACTCCGGGGTCCTATTACTTTTTTTCCTTGTTTATGGGTGATTTGCTGTCCAAAGTCAACGAAACAGCAAATACCCTACTCTTTGCAGACTACTGCAAGATATTTAGGGATATGAGGGACCCAGCAGATGCAGCTCTTCCTCGCTTAACGTCCCCTCGAACTGATGCCGTTCTTGGAAACTTATTCCCACCCAGAAAAGTTCATGACCCTTCTTAAATTTCCTCCTCTGACTTCATATTACGTACTCGAAATTTATAATCCCACTTCTCTTCACCTCTTCTTCCTCACGATCAGTCAATCTCTCTTGAACTAGACAAAAGCCTCCCCATCCAATATTAACCAGTTAGACAAAGCAGTGTCCTTCTTTGCTGCAATTGTAGATTAGCGAACAGATACCTCAAGCTTAAAAATCGAATTACACAGCAGGTATTAAGGTCTCTCAACGGATTGTACGCTACTTTGGACATATAATGCGCCGAGATGGTAGTCTACAAAAGCTGATTGTTGAGGGCAAAGTCCAGGGAACCAGACAACGAGGACGAATACCAACGCGATGGATTGACATGGTGTACGGCCCCCTACAGTGTTCTCTCAGAGTAACCACATTGAAAGCTTTAGATAGGGAAGAATGGCGGAGTATGGTTCATCGGCTAGAGGGCTGAATATTATGATAGTCACGACGCCTCAGTCATGAGGCAAAATGATGAAGAAGAAGAAGAAAATTAAGGATAGTAAATGTTTCACCGCTCCATATCAGGTGACAGGCAGCCGACCTGAGTTTCCTCCACGGAATTGTAAATGGGCATTACCGCTCGGAAAATCTTGTCTCACTCTTCCCTCTCCGCGTTGTCGTGCTGAGTGTCTCAGACGGTAGAGGCACTGGTGTTCTGACCCCAACGTGGCAGGTTAGATCCAGGCTCAGTCCGGAGGTATTTGAAGGTGCTCAAATACGTCAGCCTCGTGTCGGTAGATTTACTGGCACGTAAAAGAACTCCTGCGCGAGTACATTTTGGCACCTCGGCGTCTCCGAAAACCGTTTAGGTAGTTAGTGGGACGTAATACCATTATTATTATTATTATTATTATTATTATTATTATTATTTCCGCGTTCCATCCCGCTCTACCAAAGTCATCTCAGTCAGCACACAATACTTCAATGATCTTTCCTAATCCATCTGCCACTCACTTCCTTCCAACTTTTAATACTATTAATAAAATATAAGACATGATATAACATCAAGTAAAAGTATATTCCAGAGGCGTGTAAATAATATCTTAAGAATAAGTTGATGTGTTGTGGTTATACCGGCGCCTTACCTACCACAACGGCTATGAACATGAGCACTCTCATGGTTTTCGATTTGGGCAGTTGTTATTCGTAGGCTGTGACCTGATTTTGTGCTTTGTGAATAAATGAATAAATAAATAAATAAATAAATAAATAAATAAATAAATAAATAAATAAATAAATAAATAAATAAGTAAAAAGTTGGGACGTGATTTGCCTCTTCCTATCCATTTTAACTCGACCTTACTATTGCATTTGCTAAACCTAACCATCAACGACGGTTATTAATATTATTATTACTGTTATTATTATTATTATTAATATAATAATAATAATATTAATAATAATAATAATAATAATAATAATAATAATAATAATACAATAATTCCGTGTGGTTACTTGTAGCCGGGTGCAGCCCTTGTAAGACAGACCCTCTGATGAGTGTGGCTGGCAACTGTCATGTGTAGATAACTGCGTGTTATTGTGGTGGAGGATAGTGTTATGTGTGGTGTGTGAGTTACAGGGATGTTGGGGACATCACAAACACCTAACCCCCGAGCCATTGGAATTAACCAATGAAGGTTAAAATCCCCGACCCGACCCGGAATCGAACCCGGGACTCTCTGAAGCGAAAGCCAGTACGCTGACCATTCAGCCAACGAGTATTAATAATAACGAAAACTTCCTTGTGTAATCTTCCTAACGGCTCAATGTGGTTTTCCTCAATGTGACTTTCGTACTCACCGGGCGAGTTGGCCGTGCGCGTAGAGGCGCGCGGCTGTGAGCTTGCATCCGGGAGATAGTAGGTTCGAATCCCACTATCGGCAGCCCTGAAGATGGTTTTCCGTGGTTTCCCATTTTCACACCAGGCAAATGCTGGGGCTGTACCTTAATTAAGGCCACGGCCGCTTCCTTCCAACTCCTAGGCCTTTCCTATCCCATCGTCGCCATAAGACCTATCTGTGTCGGTGCGACGTAAAGCCTCTAGCAAAAAAAAAACTTTCGTACTCAGTATCCACGCAATGTATTCTGAGTCACGCATCACGTTGATTATCTAAAGTACAAGTTATATGAAGAATATGACAGCCAGACGCGTATATTTCAGTTTTATGAGGCTCAGATAATAAAATGAAACTTTGTAGTGCTTTATAAATCACAAATCTCATTTCGTTTCTCATCTGAGGAAAAGTTTCTAGGTTTAAATTGTCAGAGATATGAAATGACGTTTCTATAATAGAACTGTGGCAACTTGTTATCCTATCAAATCCATGGAGTTTTAGAAAAGTGAAATTATATTTCTGTAAAATCGCACAAAGCGTAGCGTAAATAATGCATAATCACAGCACATTCATCTCCATACAGCCCATGGAGACAGCTGGAGTAATAAAAGACTAATGGCTATTACTATTTGTAACCCCAGCCTGAAGTGTGTAATAAAGTTTTAGGTCGTATAATCGCTCAAAGAAAGAATGTGTGCATGGCAATGTATGCTATTATTTATTTATTTATTAATCCCTAAATTGGGCAAATAGGGACCACGATAAGTTTCAGTAAATATTATGGTGTTTACTGTCCGGCTCCATGGCTAAATGGTTAGCGTGCTGGCCTTTAGTCACAGGGGTCCCGGGTTCGATTCCCGGCAGGGTCTGGAATTTTAACCATCATTGGTTAGTTTCTCTGGCACCGGAGCTGAGGGTATGTGTCGTCTTCATCATCATTTCGTCCTCATCATGACGCGCAGGTCGCCTAAGGGTGTCAAATTGAAAGACCGAAGACCTGCACCTGGCGAGCCGAACATGTCCTCGGACAATCCCGGCACTAAAAGCCATACGCCATTTCATATCATGGCGTTTACTCAGTTTTCGATTGATCCAGTATGTTTCATTATCTCGCTGTGTCGAGCACGGCCGTCATCCGACCACTTTGCGCCAGTTGTCTATTTCAAACCCCGGAAAGTCCAAAAAGTCACAATGATTGTTCTGAAAACATCTCGTTTGTGCACGTCATCTGGTAGTAGCCCCATTTTTTCGCAGCCTTTCTTGGCGTTAACGTACCAGAGATTTTTTTTCTTGGGTTATAAGTCAAAATTGTTAAAATTCGTTTTGTATATCGAGAGTCTTCCATCCGTCGTAAGTGACCGCAGGAGCGAGCCCTGCGTTTGCGCATTGTGCCCGTGATCTTCTCTATCTTAGAGAAGATTTCTTGTTCGGATTTTCTTACGTACATAGGCCTACCGTTTCTGTAATTTGGCCCAAGAATGTTGTGGAGAATATTTCTCTTCCTTTTGTCCAAACTTAGCGAGTGCACATTTCTGAGAGAGGATAAGATATTCTGACGCATAGAGACACACCGGTTTGACGACAGTGTTTTAATGGTGAATTTGGTATTTATAGAAAAACACCTTTGATATATATATATATATATATATATATTCCAGGCGGTTTGGAAAGCTACCTCCTTGCTCTGTTATTATTTATTTATTTATTTATTTATTTATTTATTTATTTATTTATTTATTTATTTATTTATTTATTTATTTATTTATTTATTTATCACAAATCATACGGATTTTATTAATGGTCTAGTGAAAAGGGGCAAGCCACATGTGCATTAGTTGCTGGCATTGCATATTTTATCAGACTCTTTTAAGTATTACAGAAAATAATTCACCACCCATATAGATGCAAATGGATAACCTTAGGGGGATTACTGTATGTACCTAGGTGTTAATATAGGGAAGGATCTTCACGGGGGTAATCATACAAATGAGATTGTAAATAAAGGTTACTGATCTCTGCACATGGTTATGAGGGTATTTAGGGGTTGTAGTAAGGATGTAAAGGAGAGGGCATATAAGTCTCTGGTAAGACCCCAACTAGAGTATGGTTCCAGTGTATGGGACCCCCACCAGGATTACTTGATTCAAGAAGTGGAAGAAATCCTAATAAAATCAGCTCGATTTGTTCTGAGTGATTTCCAACAAAAGAGTAGCGTTACAAAAAGGTTGCCAAATTCGTTCTGGGTGGACTCGGGAGAAAGGAGTCGAGCTGCTCGACTAAGTAGTATGTTCCGAGCTGTCAGTGGAGAAATGGCATGGAATGACATTAGTAGACGAGTAAGTTTGAGTGGTGTCTTTAAAAGTAGGAAATATCACAATATGAAGATAAATTTGGAACTCAAGAAGACAAATTGGGGCAAATATTATTTTATATAAAGGGGCGTTAGGGATTCGAATAACTTACCAAGGGAGATGTTCAATAAATTTCGAATTTCTTTGAATTTATTTAAGAAAAGGCTAGGGAAACAACAGAAAGGGAATCTGCCACCTGGGCGACTGCCCTAAATTGCAGGTCAGTATTGATTGATTGATTGATTGATTGATTGATTGATTGATTGATTGATTGATTGATTGATTGATTGATTGATTGATTGATTGATTGAACATTAGATGTACAGGTTCAGTTGTTTCTCAGGAAACAAATAAAATACCTCGCGCTCACACATTTTTTGAACTACTGTACTGTCAATAATTACTTTTGCTATTTTCGGAGAAGCTCAGATGCCAGAATTTCGTCCCACATGAGTTCCTGTTATGTTCCAGTAAATCTATCGACACAAAGCTCAGCATCTTAAAATACCACCCGACGGAGTCGAAAGGTAACTCGTGAACTTGAGTTCGGAAAGCCAGCCTTCTACCGTCTGGTTATCTGTATCCGGTGGCCATTGCTCTCGGGAAATAACCTAATGCTGATTCCCGGTGTACAGTAAGCTGGTGAAACGTGTGTTACTCCCCGGAACCTGTAAGCTAGACTTTCTCCTAAATTCTTTGAATTCTTGACGGGGAATTGAACCCATGCTCTGGATGCACTGATGCCTTTACCACCTCATCTATGCAGTACGTTGTCGTGCAAATAACTTAAACGTATCAAAAATTAAGTTCCCAGAAGAAAACTGTATATTAATTTCATCGATTACAAAGGTTAAAATCCTTCAAGTTCCTTAGGCGCTTTCAATCACGGGGCGAAACGCTGCACTGGTAATTTTACTATTGTTAAGGCCTAAAGAGTTTGAATGTTTTTAAACGAAACTCTTCACATGCTATCAGGTAACGAGATTTCTGCTGGGAATCCAGTCTGCCACCAGGTTTCATGCCTCACCAGAGAGGATACTCAACAGTCGAGGATACGTAGGAAATCTTTGGTACCAGGTATTGTGCGGCCTTCATCTTTCACTGTATCCACCTGAAAGTGTCCACATAAGTGTATTTTTGGGGATCTTGTCATTAGCCATCTGCAGAACATGGCGTGCAAATAGCGACCTTATTGTGGCAACGCTTCTGTGTAAGCTACACAGACGACTGTTCCTTCTTTGTTATTTTTGCTGTTTATATATTATTCGGCCTCAGACAGGTCTTATGGTGACCTTAAGATAAGACTGGGCTAGTAATGAAAGGGAAATTACAGTGACCTTAATTAAAATACGTTTTGCTGGTGTGAAAATTGAGATAATCATATTCAGAGCTACTGACAGTTGGGATCAATCAATCAATCAATCAATCAATCAATCTGCATTGAGAGCTGTCACACAGGTGGCAGATTACCTATCAGTTGTTTACCTAGTCTTAAAGTCTTCAAACCTATTATCTCCCGAATGCTAATTCACAACTACTTGACCCCAACTGCGTAGCAAACTCACCCGATATTATTATTAATATTATTGTCATTGCAGGGAGGAGTATTAGTTTCGGGAAATATTTTAAGAAATACTCAAATATCTCTCTAAGTATAAGGAATAATTTATATTTTCTGTCTGCGCAGCTGCGAGCTCACATCCGGAAGATAGTGGGTTCGAATCCCACTCCCCCTGTGGGTGGGGGTGGTAGAATAATACCCACGGTATCCCCTGCCTGTCGTAAGAGGCGACTAAAAGGGGCCCCAGGGGCTCTGAACTTCGAAGCGTGGGTTGGCGAGCTGAGTCCTGGCACTTCTTCCACTTACTTGTGCCAGGCTCCTCACGTTCATCTTTCCTATCCGACCTCCCTTGGCCAACTCTTGTTCTTTTCCGACCCCGACGCTATTAGGTTTGCGAGGGCTAGGGAGTCTTTCATTTTCACGCCCTTCGTGGCCCTTGTCTTCCTTTGGCAGATATCTTCATCTTTCGAAGTGTCGGATCCCTTCCATTTTTTCTCTCTGATTAGGACATCCGAAGATGGCACAACTGCACTTCAGAAGATGCTTTCCATGCTGCAACATCACGTCCAGAGCTGGCTATGTGGACCGCCAAACTCCGCTAGGAGAAGGCGCCTCAAGAAGAAGAAGATTAGTGTTATATAGAGGATGGTTGCCCAGTTGTACTTCCTCTTAAAACAATAATCACCACCACCACTACCACGAATCCCACTGTCGGCAGCCCAGAAGATGGTTTTCCGTGGTTTCCTATTTTCACACCAGGCAAATGCTGGGGCTGTACCTTAATTAACGCCACGGCTACTTCCTTCGCATTCCTAGGCGTTTCCGTTCCATCGTCGCCATAAGACCTATCTGTGTCGGTGCGACGTAAAGCAATTAGCAAAAACAAAAAACAAAAAAATCTGTGTAGTACTATGTCTTTCAGAAGCCCCATGGTGTCATATTGACATGCGTACCTTTTACAGAAAGACAGGTTTCACTCAGCCTCCAGGAAATGTCTGATATGAGAAGCAGCAGATGGAAGCAATATGACTGAGGATGATGTCACATTGGCCAAGGGTGCTTCAGTATATGTAGGCTATCTCACTTGACAGCAGTATTATTGGCAGGTCAAAGCTCTAAAATGATTATATTAATTACTACAGGGTCTTTCACTCACAGTGGGGCCGGCCGGTCGGCCAGCGCATCGCAGCGCGTAGATGGGCGAGGTGAAGGTCAGACGAGCACATGGCAACTCGCTGAGCTTGGGGCCTGGAGAGCGCCGTATGAATCGCATGTAAATAATAACCATAATGTAAATAACGCATAATCAAGTAAAAAATGTCTCATCTTGTCACAGAAGATAATCAGGATGTTCTCCACCTGCATCTATACATTTCTGGCTTCATCTAATGCAATTTTCATTTATAAGCATTAGTTCATCCAGCGAGATAGTCTCAATTTCTTTCGTCATATTTTCTTTGAGTTCATCTAGAGTTTGAAAATGTGAGTGTTGGCGGCAGTAACTGCAGATAAGATAATAGGGCCTATAGTTTTTGAAACCACAATCACTAGGCAGAGATATAGGAATCACATTATCGTACCATTTTTTAAGACCGACAAGAATGAAGTCAGCTCCCGAACGAAACTATCTGACATCGGTCTGTTTTCAGATCAACTTTGCTTTACAGGAGCGAAAGCTGGATGGACTCAGAATATCTTATTCATAAGCTAGAAGTAACGGACATGAAAGAAGCGAGAATGATTGCTGGTACAAACAGGTGGGAACAATGGTAGGAGGGTACTCGGAATGAGGAGATAAAGGCTAAGTTAGGAATGAACTCGATGGATGAAGCTGTACACATAAACCGGCCTCGGTGGTGGGGTCATATGAGGCGAATGGAGGAGGATAGGTTACCTAGGAGAATAATGGACTCTGCTATGGAGGGTAAGATAAGTAGAGGGAGACCAAGACGACCATGGTTAGACTCAGTTTCTAACGATTTAAAGATAAGTCGTATAGAACTAAGAGGCTAGAGCACTAGTTGCAATTAGAGGATTGTGGCGACGTTTAGTAAATTCACAGAGGCTTGCAGACTGAACGCTGAAAGGCACAACGGTCTAAAATGATAATGTATGTATGTATGTATGTATGACCGACAACAAGAAACGGTAATCGCGCATACGGTTTACGAGTCATTTTAAATTGGGGAAATTTTTGACAACAAGGTAATTACTAAACGTTTGTGGCCCGCAAGATCCCCATTTATTACGGTTTTCGATTTTTATTTATGGGGAATATCGAAAAATAAGGTTTATGCAACAATCTCTCACACTCTAGATGAACTCAAACACAATATCACGAGATAAATTGAGGCTATCTAGGTAGATGAACTAACGCTTACGAATGAACATTTCCTGAGATGAAGCCAGAAATGTGTAGGTGCAGGTGGAGGACATCTTCAACATCTTCTGTGACGAGATGAGAATTTTTTCACTTTGATTATGCGGTATTATGTGTGCTTGTTATTTACATGCGATTCATACGGCGCTCTCCCGGCCCCAATCTCAGCGAGTTGCCATGTGCTCGTCTGACCTTCAGCTCGCCCATCTACGCGCTGCGCTGCGCCGGTCGACCGGCCGGCCCCACTTTGAGTGAAAGACCCTGTACTTGTTTTACAGAGCGGGATGGCCGCGAGTGTTAAAGCGCTACGGCTATGGAGCCAAGTTCTCCATTAGTGAGAGCGTGGAAATTGAACCTTACCGTACTTTACTGTAGAAGTGTATGTTTGCATGACGTATTTACGCACTCCTAGAGTATTTTGTATTTATATTAACTTTCCTTTACACTTTAGCATGGGGAAAGTAAACACAACGAAAATTGTTCTGATAGACTGCATATCCGTATGAGACTGGGAGGCTTGACCAGTCTTAAAGAAAATAATGGATAGAAAGAGCATCGTCACATTTGCGGTTTTGGGTTCCCAGCAAAGATATCAGGCAACATTTTGAAGTGTACAGACACAATTAGCTTCATTTTTATAATATAAGTATTGTCGGAGTCATGTATGGTCTCGTTGCGTTACTCTAGTTTGTCTTGGTTAAGGTCTGCAGGTGTGGTCAAAATGAGAGGACAGTTTTGTTTCGTAGGTGTAGTATGGTTTGGCTCAAGTCTCCGCCTGTACTAATCCCTCAGAACGCTGACACGCAATTTCGTGCTCTTCAATGCATTATCAATAGCAATGACGTCACAGCTATCGATCTCTTGTTTTCTTAACTTGTTTTTAAGGTCATTGTGTGCATTCATTATCATATCAATTAATCAAACACGTTAAAATTAGAGTTCCTATGAGTATATGTGAGATATTGCGAATAAAAAGAGCAAATTCAACGAAATAGTATTTAAAATGGTCTTTACCTTTTTTTGATATTTTTTCATAAGACGCACAGCCCTGTTACTTATGGTAGGTTGAGGTAAACAAACACAGCGTCACCTGTCAGCTGCGCACTCCCTGTCTCGTTCGTTGGTGAACAAGTCATTTTATCACTCATCACTTATCTACATTGAGGGCAATCGCCTCATCAGCCATTTATCTAGTCTTTTCTTAAATAATGTAAAAGAAGTTTTATCGAATAAATTATTCCAATCCCTAATTCATCTCTCTATAAACAAATATTCGCCCTCAGTTTTCTCTCTTGAATTCCAACTTTATCTTCATATTGTCATCTATCCTAATTATTAAAAATATCACTGAAACTAATTCGTCCACGGCATCTCTCCACTGATATCTTGGAGCATACCTCTTAATCGAGCAGCTCGTCGCCTTATCCTCAGTCTTCCAAGACCAAAAATTCGCAGCATTTTAGCAACACTACTCTTTCGTCGTAAATCACCCAGAACAAACCGTGCTGCTCTTATCTGAATTTTCTCAGTTCTCGAATCTAATAATCCTGGTGAGGGTTCCACACGCTTGAACTAGCATGGTTCCGATGCCTTTACAAGACCAGAGAGATTGAGCTGTTGGTATATATCCCCTCAGATCAAATCGCACATGAAATATTATGGAAAATGTAATGTAATATAAAGTAGAGTACTTTATTATTAACAAAAAGGCGTTGTTTAATGTTTAATTTGGTTAGTTTAAATAACATTATTTACTATTTGACTTCTGATAGTAATCGAGCAAGTCAGCGGGATCTACTCAGCAAGTGTTCACGGCATGCCACCTTAAAATCCCTATAAGAGGGAAAGTAAAGTTGGTAGAAATTATACTCAACTCATGGCTCGGTACAACGATATCAGGAACTACAACAAATCAAAAGTCCTCTGTCGCCAAATAATTATCGCACCTATCTTTATCGAAACATTTTTATAAGATCCTTATTTTAATATCGTGCTTCAATTGTCCTCAATAATACGTTTATGTAACTGCGTTATTCCGATTGGGCGCACAGCCGCCATATTTGGGTACTGTGGTCACAAACAATTTAAATACAACGTACAACAGTATATTTCCATACTTAGCATCTCTGTATACGTTTGGATACCTACGTATTTGATTATCTTTGTATGCGTGTACTTTTTCTTCTTTTTATACAGCTTCTCCTACACTGATGGCTTGCGGGTGCCAAATGTGTTGCACACGTGGATTTGGCTGTGTTAGTGCCAGATGCCCTTCCCGACACTAACCCTCAATGGAGGAATTTAATCACTATTGCGTGTTTCTGCGTCGGTTGCTAGTGTAGTGCGCTGTCTGAATACGAAGAAGATTGTTTGGGACAAACACACTCAGTCCCCGAGTCAGAAGAATTTACCAGACGCGATTAAACACCCCGAAGAAGACGTGATTCCAGAACCCTCTGCACTTGAAGTTGCTAATGTGATTATTCAGACAAGAAACACGGCTATATTTAAATGATAGACGTCAGTGTTTGACATGTACACATATAGCAGTTCATTAGTCCACGGGCCACATGAATATCCATTCATTACCGTTCTGTGACGACTGGCACATTTACTTCCAGTCTCCCTCGTGAAGTAATAATTCTGCCGACTGGTTTTAATTTTTATGTCCAGAACTAATTTTCTCAACTGTGCTCATGCCGCACATTCCTGATGAGGCATGGACCCTTCAGGTCAATGAAATTAGGGCTTCTGAAGGGAACTAGCAATTTGCATCTCACTTTCCATTCTGTGCGATTTATGAAGGGAAAATATGAGAACAGAAAGTAATTTTGGACCCGGTGAAGGAAATATGACAGATGAATATTCATTTGTAAAATATAATTAAACTTTTCAAATTTTCAAATTTTCTGTCCATTCCTCCCTCTACCCAGTTGCGGCGTAGCTGAGCAGTCTGTCACAGACACCAGTGTCGTGTCGTCCATGCGGGAGATGGCTCATTTCTTGTTTGGGCGGCGTTCTCATGGTAGCAAGTGGACTCCGTGCACGTTATGTGGACATTCTTTCAGACCACTTGCATCCCTTTCTGATCATAATAATAATAATAATAATAATAATAATAATAATAATAATAATAATAATAATAATAATAATAATAATAATAATAATAATAATAATAATACGGCTTCAGCTACCGAGTTTATGAATATCTAAGGTGGTGCCATCTTAGTGGCCTACTCAACAATTTCGACATTCTGATTGTGTTGCTATCTAGGAAGGAATGCTAAATATTCTAGAGGTCGGTTCCTCTGGCTGAGTTTATTGTATTTTATTGAGTGACACTGAGAGCGCCACAAGAGACTTTTCCCAAGATGTTTGAATGGCCGTTACAAATCGATTACACCAGCCGGAATCGACCTCGCGACCTTGGGATCACTGCAGAGCTTTATGCAAATAGAGGATTGTGGAGATACTGTACTTAGACCGTTCAACGACGCCTACATAAAAGACAAGGGCCACGAAGGGCTTGAAAATGGAAGAATTCCTAGGCCTTGAATGCTCTACTATCGTCGGGTTCGGAAAGGAACAAGAGTCTACCAAGTTAGGTCGGATAGGATAGATGAAACCGAGGAGCCTGACACAAGTAAGTGGAAGCAATGCCATGACAGATCTAAGGGCCCCATGGTTGCCAACCAACGCTCCCAAGTTAATAGCCCCTGAGACCTCGTTTTGTCGCCTCTTACGACAGGCAAGGGATACCATAGATGTTATTCTACCGCCCCCATCCACAGGGGGATATGCAGACTGACTGCACTACGCTTACGGACAGAGCACAACTGAACTTTCCACGCGAAATGAAATCACACACTGGATCGAACAGAACTCATGTGGCCCCCACTGTCTAGTCTCTCATATCTTATATACCTGGGCGGTCCTTCGAGATGGTTCGGGCACTATACGCCCGTGGAAGCCGGTGCAGATGGAAGGACCTAGATTCACATTTCCCGTTGTTTCTACACTACCAGAGACCTCCAGTGACGTAAGGACAAATGGCAGGAAGGCAGCAAGGTCTGACCAATGCGCGCCGGCTCTCTGCCGATTGATAATATGTGTGACGAACGGTGAGGTCTCAACGCACTGATGTCGCTCGTGTCTTGCTGCACAAAGCAGCGAACATACCACAGTATGTTTATAAGCATGCTATTATTTTTCTTGATTCGTTATGCCCAACTAAGGAGCGCGTTTCAAGTAATTTAGCACAATATATATTAGTTTCTTTACAATTTTCTTTTTTTCTCCACAAATTTTTGCTCACTAAGCTCCTAAATTTTGTTCTATCTTGAAAGATTTCTTTAGTAATGAGAGATGGCTGAAAAATAACGTTGCCTTGTCACAGTTACATGCCTGTCACTGTTACACATGTAACGAAGACAAAAAAGTAGCAGGTTACCGAGTAACGACAGCAGAATAACGTACTAGTGAAAACAGTAACTGGGAAGTGGGAACTGTCACTAGTAGCAGCTTACAGACACAGAATGTGACCTTCAGAGTTCGGAGAGTGCGCATGTCTTCCAAGTGAGAGCGCTTTCGTAGGAGATTGCTTTAAGTCTAATACACTATAGTGTATAATATACTCTATAGTGCATTTGCGTAAGTTGCTGCTCTCATCTCGTAACTGAAGTGTAAACTGTTATGACATATTCAGCTGCTCAGGGTAATCGTTGACTCAGACATCGCGCAGGGCTACCTACATTATAATAATATTATGTTTCACCGGTATGATTTTTCTTGTACCATAAATAAATTAGTATGCTAACATTCCATATTGATATTATAGATAACATAACATTACATCATTTTACTTAATCGATCTTCTTGTGCCGGTTTGTGTCGAGGTTTGGCATTCAGATCATCATGTTTTCTTGTCTTTTATTCTTGACCAGGGCATTGTCAAACCCGCTCCTCTAGGTTTCAGAAAAGACGCTATGTTGTCTTCTCATTTCATCCTTTGTATGTCTCTCGTTAACTTTATAGCAAATAGGAATTCGTGTTTTGCTGCACCGACTTTCAACAGTGTAGTGATGCGTGCACGCATGTGCGAGTGAATCAGTGGGACTTCGCAACACAGCTGTAAGGAGACAAGCTTGAAGCCGTGACCAGGCTGTGACCAATAAAATGTGAGTAACGTTGGACGTTATTTTTGACTGTTATTTTCACAGTTACCTTATTGTAGCTGTGACAGATGTAGCAGTTACACAAAAATAACCGTTTGTCACACCCCTATTAGTAAAACCAATTTCTTGTAGATTTCCATTTGTTTCCACTACAATTGTTGCAAATTTTCAGGGATAGTGCTAGACATCCCGAGCCCTCTCGTGGATTTGCTAATTAGTATGGCCACATCATTGTGGCTATCAGGGATGTAATTCATTAAATTCTGAAGTCGTCACAAGTAAGCTCCGATTTCCACATATGAGGATGGTCTTCTCATGATCTTCGGTCTTTAGCATCGTTATTCAGTCCATGATACCTGCAAAGGTAAAATCATAAACCACTCGAAAATTAGGAAAGGGATGAAAATGAAAACCTACAATTTGTTTTTCAGTCAATGACCGGGTCAGGGATGGGATGAATGAAGCCTCCCATCTTGTGGCGAGGATATGAATTGTGCCGGCTGCCGAAGCCTGAAGCACTCTTCTGGGGCAATGATTAATGACTGACAGATGAAATAAAATGACATTGGTGTGTGTTGCTAGAAAGGAAGATGACCGGGAAAACCGAAGTTGAGGAAACGGATGACGATAGAACAAAACTGTTTGTGGCGTTGAACTCCTCAAGGAAAAACAAATGGAAATAATGTGACGCATACTTATCGTTCCATTCAGAAAACACAAGTTGAGCTCAAGATGACGGATTCTGGAGTGGTCATATGTAACCTTGGATTTGTCACCCCCGCCTCAACACACACACACACACACACACACACACACACACACACACACACACACACACAAAATCCCTAAACATTTTATATGGCCAATATGGACTTCCAGCACACTAGCTTTTTCTATGCCAATGCTATCACCTTACTTCTCTCTCATTCTGGAAATTGAATAGTAGTTGGGATAATTCCTCTCCTTGTCAGACACCGGTTCTTATTTCAAACTGTTCAGACATTTCTCCGAGAATTGTAATTTTGATTCTGTGTTGGTTAGAGTTTGAGTGATCAATTCCCATATTTTCTTGTCGACTTGGAGTCATACGTCTTCTTTAAAGTCAACAGAGGTGCTTACTGTTTGTTTGATTTTTGCGAATTTGTCATTATTACTTACCTAATAGTTTACCGAATTCATGGTCCTTAACAGCTCAATAATTGTAACAGTAAGTGAATATTGTTTCTCACTTGCTACTGAATTCTAGAATGAGAGATGTTGGACTTCCTGGGAGCAGTTGATTAATTTAATAATTATTACAGAAGTTGCAACTTCCAGTTTGTTTGTTGTAGCTTGTAGAAAATTAAGGTGGTAAACTCTGCTGACGAGGAAAACTTTACACTTTAGTAACTACATACAAATGTGTATAGCGGCTTAGAGGAGCAAGTAACTTATTCCTGAATATCTACACCTTCATTCATATTGACTTGACGACAGCTTTCTGTGGCTGCTTCACCAGAACTCAATAAATTAGGACCTGTGCATCCGTCGTGAAGTGGAAAATTGTGGGGAGTGATATACTCCAGTGGGTCTGATCAGTTAATTGTTCTACATCTGTGATCACGTTAATCTTTTTCATTGTCATTACCATCTCTCCACTTGGTCCATTCGCAGCCGGGTGAGGACTAACATGAGATGCTGAATAGATGAAGCATGGGAGAAATATTTCCTTAAAGTATTGAAACTCTTTAGATCTTTTAAACCGTAAAATTACCAGCGTTTCTCCCCTGTATGGTAGCAGGCTCATCAGTTGTATTGTCTCACCCTTCTAAGTCATTGATGGCTAGCGAACTGTTGAGACACTTTCCTTCTTCGAAATGATTTAAGCTCCCACCTTCTTCTTAAGAGGAGCGCCCTCTCTCTGGCCGGGAGATTTGGTATCGTTAGAGATACCATTGTACTATTACCACGATTACTCAGTGTTTTCATTCCTCCCGCAAAGGACGAGGCGGGCCTTCTAGACGGTGAGATAATTTTATTTGATTTACTTCCCACTAACTACTTTTACGGTCTTCGGAGACGCCGAGGTGCCGGAATTTAGTCCCGCAAGAGTTCTTTTACGTGCCAGTAAATCTACCGACACGAGGCTGTCGTATTTGAGCACCTTCAAATACCACCGGACTGAGCCAGGATCGAACCTGCTAAGTTGGTGTTAGAAGGCCAGCGCCTTAACCGTCTGAGCCACTCAGCCCGGCGGTCAAGGTAGGAGGGTTGGCGTATACTAGGAAATGTTCCGGCATTCGCCTTAGCGCAAGAGAATGGATAATCGTGGTAAACCATTCTCACGACAGCCGACCGTGGAGACTTGCCCTTATCCATCTGCCGAATACAGAGGGGTAGACTCACGGTAGAGTTGCGGCCACCCTTTCTCTGCTAGCTTGGTCGTTCGGAGTGCAGAGCTGTCGGACCGCGGACCAGCCGTGGCCAAGTCCCCACACCGCTGGCTGCGCAGAAGCGTGTGACTGGGGAAGACATGTCCATGCGCGTACCGCCATGTTGTCGGCGCTCCTCAGCTTGACGCGGAGGTCGTATGGAACTCATGCTTTAACTTACATTTCGCACACATGAAAACATTCGCCTTATAAAATTAATGACAGCCTACACCGACTACCGTGTACACACGCAATAAATATGCATAATATCAAGACTGTGGTAATATTAAAATATACTTCTGTATAAACACTGAACAATCTACACTTTGGATAGCCTATAAGTGGCGCACCTAAAAAAAGAAACCTTTAGCAGACTAAATAAGAAGACTGAAAAATACACTAGTACAAAAAATACACTACCGGTACCTCGAAAATGATCATGCCGCTCACTTTAAAATAAGGGTCATGTTTGTAACCGATATGTTTGAACATTGTACGCATGGCAGGAAGGCCAGACTCAAAGGACGAAAATCACGTGGTGATCTGTCTCTTGAGAAACCTAGGATCAACAATTATTTAGCTTTATTGAAAATATGAAGACATGTTCAAAAAGCGGTCTACAACTTAAGTATGATTACACATCGTGAGATAAAAATTACCTGTCTCTCAGTAGACTGGAGAACACATACATTAAATATTTATACTCTCCTGTACCGATTACAATAATCTTCAATATCAACAAAAAGAAAACCTGTGAAATAAAATATTTCTGTGAAAGGTACATAGCTTATGATTCCCCTCAGATAAGTCATTACAGCAAATTTTAGTCAATTATCTGAACAGATTGCTTAAAAAGTACATGACTGCAGAAACCTTTCTAAAACAATCAGATACATGTATTTTTTATTTTCTGAATATGAAATGCCTGCTCTGCGGTGCAGGGGTAGCGTGTCTACTTCTTACCCAGAGGCTCCGGGTTCAATCGCCGGCCAGGTCAAAGATTTGTACCTGGATCTTTGTGCTGGTTCGAGGTCCACTCAGCGGCTGAGAGGATTCACCGTGCTGACCACATGACACCTCGTAATCTGGAGGCCTTCAAGCTGAGCAGCGGTCGCTTGGTAGGGCATTGCCTTTCGGCCTATTGAGCCATGGGTTTGGTTTGGTTTGCATATGAAATAACGTAATTGGATGAGTAGAAGTTAAATTATCATGTTTGTGTGATTTGGATTTAGGTAAATGCTGCCTGACATTCGTTACACTGATGCTAGTCTTCTATTGTGTATTTCTTAAAATGAAATTAATGTCTAGGGTTAGTTTGAGTTTCTCTGCGTGGTTTACGCTTAAGTTTTATTTTTTATAATTTGCTTTACGTCGCACCGGTACAGATAGGTCTTATGGTGACGATGGGATAGGAAAGGCCTAGGAATGGGAAGGAAGCGCCTGTGACCTTAATTAAAAGTACAGCCCCAGCATTTGCCTGGTGTGAAAATGGGAAACCAGGGAAAACCATCTTCAGGGCTGCCGAAAGTGGGGTTCGAACCCACTATATCCCGGATGCAAGCTCACAGCTGCGCGGTCCTAACCGCACAGTCAACTCGCCCCGTTAGGCTTAAGTAAGAATGTTTCTTAAATATTACTGCTTTTACAAACTCATTCTGAATTAACATTCTCTGAGCACATAAAAATTGAAAGTGCGTTCTAATTTTTCTCTAATATGAGCACCATGATTTACTCCAGAAAGAAAATAAAATGAAATTGAAAGTAAAGCACTTACAAACAAAAAAAAGTAATATCATAGTGAAAAGTTAATTTGATTAGCGTTTTGTAATGCAGACTAGGATTGACAAGATTGTAGTGAGCTTTGTTTATATTGTCAGATTTTTCTGGAATAGCTTATTAACAATATTGTAGCAAGTGGGAAAAATTGGAGCATTTAAGACATACGATACAAATAAAGTATTTTTCAGATAATTGATAATTTGAAGCAATACCTTACCCTAATATTAGAAGGTTTTTTCAAGTTGTATCAATCATATCTTACGGATTCTAGGCCCAGGTTTATCAAATTTGTAATACCGCTACACAGTTTGTATGAAAAATATGTAGTCTTTTTCAGAACAGCTTTTTAAGTTCTAAACAATTATCCCCGATGGATTGGAAAACCGCAAACAAGAAAAAGAAGCCTAAATATTCTAAATTTCATGTCCATGCTTTCTCTGAATCAACCACCCTATAACCTGTTTAGTTCTCGATTATGGTAAATGAAAGTTACTTTTTAACAGTTCAATTCCTACTCACATTTGAAAAGAAATACCAGATAGCTTCTGATAGCAGTCTGTACAAATGAAGGCTGCACACGAATTCACCCTCGTGAATATCTTTCCATTCCAGAGGTAATGCCTAACTTTAGGCCTAATATTGCCGATCAATTTAACTAACGTAATGTATCAGCTCCCACAGTCCTTGAAAATATTCGACAATATATTATCACTCCGTCACATATAATACCAAACCAGATCCACTTACAGGCATGATTCAAATCGAAAACATGCAAGGGTCTGTAAACATTATCACGTGCTAGCCATGCATTCGAAGCTGAAGCGCCCGCAACATGGCGATGCGCGAAAGTGTTCAATATTCCGCTTAGCATCAGCGCGCTCTGTGAGTCTAGATAAGTAATATTAAAGTCTTTGGCCGTGGCCACTAGTAGGTCGAAGTCCACTCTGCAACCGCTGACCTAACATTACACTGTCCGGCTCCATGGCTAAATTGTTAGCATGCTGGCTTTGGTCACAGGGGTCTCGGGTTCGATTCCCGGAAGGGTCTGGAATTGTGACCAACTTTGGTTAATTCCACTGACACGGGAGGTGGGTGTATGTGTCGTCTTCATCATCATTTCATCCTCATCACGGTGCACAGGTCACCTACGGGTGTCAAATAAGAAGACCTGCACCTGGCGAGCCAAACACGTCCTTGGACACTTCCGGCACTAAATGTCATACGCCATTTCATTTCATTACCATTATACTGTTAAGTCTCCATTTTACGACATTGCAGTGACAGTGTACTAATGGATATGTTATGTATCTCCACTTGTAAAATGTCCACTTTTGGTGACTATATTAGGTAATAAGTACCCAGAAAGAAACTATAATTTAATATTACCTATTGCAAGCATTAAAATATTTGAGTTCTTTAGGACTTAACTGTGTTTTACCGTCCGTGTGCAAGAGGGCCGACAGCATCTTGGAAATGCGTGGCGCGACAAATTGAGAAGCAGCCCACTACATTGATGCAAAACGCGAGTCATTTTATGACTAAACAATCCTTGAATATGTCAGTACTCTCAGTCGGTGAAATTAAGTTATGGTTCCTTTCCGGGAACTTAATATTTAATATAGAATTTTCTTACTTCGTTTTTATCGTTTACGAGCCCAGAAGAACCGTCATGGGAGTACACTTTATTGAATTCACACTTTTTTACAGTAAGCATGATGAAAGCCTAGCCAAGAGTTTTGAGCTATGTGGCCGTTCAAAAAATGGGGGCCGGAAAGATCGACTTTCAAATAAGAATGCACGTAATGAAATAAATCCATCATAAATGACCTCACCGAGAGTGGCTGCGTGGTTTGGGTCACGGAGCTTTCAGCTTGCATTCGGGAGACAGTGGGTTCGAATCCCACCGTCGGCAGCCCTAAATATGATTTTCCGTGGTTTCCCATTTACACTCCAGTTAAATGCTAGTACTGTACTTTATATAAGGCCAAAGCCGCTTCCTTCATGCTCCTAGTCATTTGCTGTCCCATCGTCGCCATAGGACCCATGTTTGTTGGTGCGACGTAAAGCAACTTACAAAACAAAACAGCTTATAAAAATACCAGGTCGTTCCCGATGATTCGAGAATCCAATTATGATGGTAGGCATTACAGCGACCACACATTGGTACATGAGTTTGAGGATAGGATAACTGGTAACTATGCAAATCAGGACACTGATATATGAAATCTACCACTTATAAAATTACAATAAACAAAATCATGAATTTAACGTACAAAAACTAAACCGCATTGCGTAACAGCCTCGAAGAGCCATGCCTCACTAAGAGACCGCTACTCAGCCCGAAGGCTTGCAGATTACGAGGTGTCGTATGGTCGATACGAGGAATCTTTACGACCGTTATTCTTGTCTTTCTAGCCGTGGCCGCTTTCATACTGGCAGAAAGCTGCTTAATTGTAACCACACAGGCTGAGTAGATCTTGAACCATCCCACAGATCCTGATAAAAGTCCCTAATCTGGCCGGGAATCGAACCTGGGGTCTCCGCGCAGGAGGTAAGTGGCCTGCTACCCGCACACCGCGGGGATGGCCATATAACTAGAGCCCTGCACGGATATACTAAATATTATCCGTATTCGCACTCTATCCGCATCCGTGAAAGGTTATCCGTGGATATTGCAACTATTTGACTATATTACACCCAATGGATCTACCCTGATACCTCGTAAACACCCCCTCCTCCCAACCTACAGCGATACGTTTATGAGGGATTTTCTTTAGAGGCAACTACCGACATTTCGAGCGGTTCCCTTTCGGAATATTTGTTCCTTCGTTTCGGTAATTGAGACCAGGAGCCAGTTAGGCTTACGTCAGGTTTACGGCTTTATAGACTAAATGCTCTCTATGTATCACCATTTTCCAATAACAATGTCAAGGGTCACCTCAACACAAACAAAAATCACTGCATGGCATGCAGGAAGACTGACTTTTCGAAACCTCTAGAGTAACTAAACCTGAGTGAAAACCAATAAACGTCATTGTTTATTAATTATGAGCAAAATTATCCGCACTGCCATACAGCTTTCATCTGCCGAGACACCAACTTCGTGGATATCCACATCTGCGCAGAGCTCTACATCACCAAAATTACAATAGAGTTAACTTTGAAGTTTTACATAACGTCGCCTAAGGAGCAATACCTCTTATCTCACAGTGCTATTCGGTTGTGTTCATTTTGGTATGTCTGTTTATAAAGGAAAATGCACCTCATATACAGTATAATATAGGAGTGCGTAAATACGTCATGAAAACATATATCCTTACAGTACTGTGTGGTAAGGTTCATCTTCCTATACACTTAACCATAGAGAAATGAACAAAACGAATTTTCGGATGGACTGCATATCCTGGGAGGCATGACCTACCTTAAGGAACATAATGGATAGCAAGAGCATTGTGAGATACAAATTACTGCTTCTTACGCGACTTCCTTTATCGCGATACCTTCCTTGAAGTGGAGCTTTACACGCTGGCTGTTATAATTACCGTTCCGGAATTCGGTGATTTACTTATTTAAAATGTTGGATTGCACTTTTTACATGTGATTATTAACACACGTAATATTTTTTAGTTAAGTGCCTTGTTTATCTTCAACACCCATTGTGGTTTATAATAAAATTTCTCATAAAACACCAGCAGTATTTTATTCTTCTCTCTAAGCAACTTTTTTATTAATTTAGTCTACTCAGGGTTTTCAGGAAGATAATACAGCAGGTTACAGCCCAACAGATGATTTGGGTTACTGACTCTGGAATGTGTCGTTACGAAAGAAGACGAACCTTGAGAGGATGAACACTCGATGATACCAGGTAGTCACTTGACGGAGGATGACCCACCAACGAAACAACATCACGACTCACTAGCAGGATCGAATAATCTGATACTAGGACAAAGGGTGGCTAACAGAAGTCCTGCCTATTATTTTCTGGATAGCTCCTTCCGACTATACACTTGCACGGGGCCGACTAAAAGAGGGACGTAGTGCAAGAGCGACACATGTTCGAGAGGTCGACGATTTCAATGCGCCCGAAAGTTTAATCCATAGATAACATAATGTAACGTGTCGGTGGGGTAAATAAGTAAATAAATGAGTTAGAGTAACATTTCGCAACACGTCTCTTTATGTCTATCTCTTAACTCCATGCTTGTTTGCGTTCATCTTTGATGATTCAGATGACTGCTGGATCGCCTGTTTTGGTTCCTCCAATAATGACTTGAGCTGAGGTAAAGTTCAGTGACTGTCAAAGCGAGAAGTATTCACAATGCCACCGATATTGAATATACAATAACGTCGTTGAACGAACCAAACCTCGTATGTCACATTACACTTCCTATCTATTATTTTCGTTAAGAACTCCCAGGCACATATTGATATGCAGTCCATGAGAAATATATTTGTTGAGTTCATTTTCCTATGCACGCGTGTAAAGGGAAATAAACTTTACTGTGCCGTACTGTAGAAATGTACGTTCGCGCGAGGAATTCTTGATGATGGTTTTACGTGGTTTCCCATTTTCACACCAGGCAAATGCTGGGGCTGTACCTTAATTAAGGCTACGGACGATTCCTTCCAAACCCGTATGCCTTTCCTATTCTATCGCTGCCATAAGACCTATCTCTGTCGGTGCGACGTAAAGCAAATTCTCCCCCCCCCTCCCTTTTCAGTTACAGTGCAGTTCTATAATTTTAGTAGGCCTAATTTAATGTAATTGTACACGGCATCCTATTAACATGGCTTGTGGATCAAATAGTTTTATGGCCGAAATCATTTTGCAATTTTCATTAAGTCCGGTTCTGAAATTACTACATTTTCTGGGCCACCTTGGGGCGTGTAAAATGATGAGCACTTAACTTATAATCACTTTTGTGGTGCTTTGCACATAAAATGGTGGTCGTTGGAAGCACAACGATACTCCTCATATATCAAATTGTATTTATAAAGGGAAAATGCAGATATTCTTGCGCTTTACCCACTGTAGGTGGTACTCTGTTCTGAAGCGGAGGAAGAAAGATCCTGGGATTTACATGGGTGGCATTGCAACTACAATAACGAGAATTCTGCCTCTTGCTTGTTACGAGACTGGTCTGTGTACTGACCAGCTACTTTAGTGCTTCCATAACCAAATAGGGGCACTATTGCAAGCATGACTGACGCTATTGATTGGAGTGACGTCACTACAAGGACTGACTGGCGCGCTCAGACGGATATGACCCCTTCATTCATGTTTGTGAGCAAAGTTCCAGCGATCCGTCGAGTCAATATTCCACATTCATCTCACGCTACCCGAATAACAAATACGGTTTATTCTGGTCTATTTTCAATCTTCTGTGTTTGTGCAGAATCTTAAATTGAAAATGCAGACGTCTATTAAATTTGGCAGCAACGTTTATTGAAATGGCATGGTCCATCGGTATTCTCTCTCTGTCTGTCTGTCTGTCTCTCTCTCTCTCTCTTGATGGACATCTTGGGGAAGAGATGTAATGTTTCTTCTAAATGGATTTCGGAATAACTATTTAAGGACGTCCATTCAGAGTTGGATGATTTGCGGACAAATGTATCGGAAACATTATCACTAAGGGCATACCAATTTTCTGACTTTTCTATTTAGCGAAGTATTGTGGAGAAAAAGTTTGGTATTGCTGCACGAAGAGCTAAAAACGTCAAGTTATGTTATTAAAAGTAGCCTATGCTTGTGGGACATGACACCGGAATATCATAATAATAATAATAATAATAATAATAATAATAATAATAATAATAATAAGAGCCTCCATGGCTCAGGCGGCAGCGTGCCGGCTTCTCACCGCTGGATACCGTGGTTCAAATCCCGGTCACTCCATGTGAGATTTGTGCTGGACAAAGCGGAGGCGGGGCAGGATTTTTTCTCCGGGTACTCCGGTTTTCCCTGTCATTTTTCATTCCAGCAACACTCTCCATTAACATGTCATTTCATCTGTCAGTAATTTATCATTGCCCCAGAGGAGTGCGTCAGGCTTCGGCAGCTGGCACATTTCCTATCCTCGCCGCTAGATGGGGGCTTCATTCATTTCATTCCTGACCCGGTCGAATGACTGGAAACAGGCTGTGGAATTTCAATTTCAATAATAATAATAATAATTAATAATAATAATAATATGAATAAACCTTCATCAGTTTCGTCCGACTCACTATTCATTATTTACCAGTTAGGGTGTTTTTGAAAAATTGCAACTAAATGAAGAAAACAGCCCCGCGCCCACAAGTACTGCACGCTCGTACCACCAATTGCATACCCCGTTGGAGCACGCCTCACTATTATCAAGTAACACTCCACTCCCTAGCACACAAAACGTCCCCTAGTCTAACTGCCTTACCACTATGTCTCAAGGGTTGCAGCCCAACCGGCGAAGTATACTCCACAGAAAGTCGCTACTATCACGGCAAATTCGCTGCTAGTCCAACTACCTTACACTTACGTATCAAGGGTTGCAGCTCCACAGGCGAAACAAACTACACTAAAATCGCAGAAAAGTGACACTAGACCATAAATAATACATATATGTTATGCTAGAATCACCAAAACAAACACACGTAGCACTAGCAGTGGTAACTTATGTTTAAACTACTTACCATAAACCCACCTAATAAATATAGCATAATAAAGCCGAACGCAATAACTTGCACCAAGCAACACCCCCCCATAGGTAAGGGACATAGGACCGCATAGGTCGGAGGTCCCACCTTACAAAACCCCTGGCGCCGCCCTACGGGCGGCGCTAGAGGACAGCAAACGAGTTCGGATCGGATCGGAAGATACGCCGAAGTGGATGAATTTAATCTCAAAGGTGTTCTATTACGTGTCAGTAAATCTACTGAAATAAGGTACTTTAAAATACCAGCGGACTGAAGGATCGAATCAGCCACCTTGAACTCAGAAGTTCAGCGCTCTACCATCTGAGTTACTCAGTCCCGGCAATGTAGATATCCGCGTCCCTTCTTGTCGCTTACCAATGCTAAGCATGCACCGATAACACCAAGTGGGGGTCTGTAGCTACAAATGATACATTATTTTAAGATTCGTGGCTTGGAAATACAGCGTATTACTTTTTTCATTTATGAGACATGGTTTTCATGAAATATACTATGTAAAAAGCAGTTTCCCAATTCAATTTTCTTCGTTAGGATAAATTTAGTATCGAAATTCAGTTCTAGAATTACGTTCTGGCTAATAGGGTACATAATTACGTTTTACTATCAAGAGTGTGTAAAAGATGTTTCTTATGCCATAAAACATCAGTGAAAACTATGAACTCTCATAACAGTGAGTCAAGGAATATGGTTTTAAAAATTCGAAACCTTCAACAGTTTCGTCTGGCTTACTAGTATTCATCATTTATCAGTTAGGGTGTTCTTGAAAAATATCTTTAGTTTCACTCTCGCGTAAATTGCAACTAAATTCACAGTCTGTGTTTTGGGGACCATTGTCAATTTCTTCTTCGGTCAGTCTTGGCCATTTATATGTTTTTGAACAAGTGATGTAAACAGAACTTCGTCTTCCAGTAGGGCCTACTATTTACCAAGGGAGATGTTCGATAAATTTCCAAATTCTTTGAAATTATTTAAGAAAAGGCTAGGCAAACAACTGATAGTGAATCTGCCACCTGGGCGACTTTCCTAAACGCAGATCACTAGCGATTGATTGATTGATTGATTGATTGATTGATTGATTGATTGATTGATTGATTGATTGATTGATTGATTGATTGATTGATTGATTGATTGATTGATTGATTGATTGATTGATAGTAGTAGAAAGTAACGGTAAGTAACGTTAAATAACGGAATGAAAACTTTCTCAAGGCTGCGGCCGCTTCTTTCATATTTCTAGTCCACCCAATTACAGTACACCTACACCTAAAGACAACACTCTCACACAGCGGTACATGCACCGGCAAAAGCATCTTAACAACTGCTGAGCCGAACATTTGCTCTCATACTCGCCGGACTAAACGCCATACGCTTAAAAAAAGACAATAAAAAGTCAATGCAATTTTCCAATTTTATTTTTCTAGTGGTTTAATGTCGCACTAACACATCGAAGATTTTTGGGATGCGAGGATGGTAGAGGATTAGGTTTGGGAAGAAAACGACCTTTGAATTAATGAAGGTACTGCCCCAGCAGTTGCGTTATATGAAAATAGGAAAACACGGTAAACCATCTTCAGGGTTGCCGACATTGGGATTCGAACACACAGTCTCCCGAGTGCAAGCCCATAGCTACGCTAATCTAATCTAGTCCCATATCCAACTCATTCGTAATTTGCCAAGGTATCGCGTGGTGAATGATTGCGCATTTCGACAACAATGGGCTTCATTGTGGGAACTGTCGTAAAATTCACGGCGTAACACAGAAATGCATGTTTCGAGTTTGATATCTGGACAGGTCTTTGGTAATATTTAATTCTTCTATCTGATAATATCCAAGGTTTTACAGATTTTGATCATAAATTTTCAAATTATCATAGGGCATTGAAAGGGAGCATCCATGGCTCAGGCGGCATCTCACCGCTGGGTTCCTTGGTTCAAATCCCGGTCATATTATGTGAGATTTGTGCTGGACAAAGCGGAGGCGTGACAGACTTTTATCCGGGTATTCCGGTTTTCCCTGTCATCTTTCATTCCAGCGACACTCCACAACTTCATTTCATCTCTGAATCATTAATCACTGCCTCAGAGGAGTGTGACAGGCTTCGGTACCCGGCAAAATTCCTATCCTCGCCGCTAGATGGAGGCTTGATTCATTCCATTACTGACCACGTCGAATGACTGGAAACAGGCTGATTATTTTGATTTCATAGGGCATTGAATTTTTTTCCAAAGAAATACTCAGTTGCACGGTCTTACGTCCTTTTAAGCGAATCAGAGGTCCCCCTTCAACAGTGGCTCGAAGAGGATAAAACATGAAAGGCAACTCCAGGCCCCGAGTTGATTTTGGCATTACTTGTGGCAGGCTCCTCCATGGAATGAAATTTCGAGTGAGGCTGAGAGTATAATTCAAAGTTGCCTGTCTCGCGGGTCCACTGATTGCGGCTACCGTGCCCAGTGCTCAAATCCACTGAGCTATCCTGGTCGTTAATTCAAAATGATTTCATGTTGCAAAATTAAAACTATGCAAGAGACCGGGTCGAACAATTACGTCACGAAAAGCAGATACTGCGTTTGAATACTGGAAACGAACAAATCAACATCCATGCAAGAAGCGTTCATCGAAGACCACAGCTCTCAAGAACCGTAACAGATTATTATAAAAGGTTATTTGCTTCAATTCGGGGATGTTGAGTTGAACTTCCTTTCCAATAAATTTTAAAAGGAACTGGTAGGAAGAAATAATGACGAAGTTCTTATCAGCAAGATTTGTTCTTGGTGATCTACGGAGAAAGAGACTAAGCAGTATGTTCAGCAATGGACAGATTAAGTGGAATAATGTTAGTAGACGAATAAGCCTGAATGGTGCTTTTAAAGGTAAGATCAAGATATAAAAATAAATTAGATATTCAAGAGAACTAATTGGGGTAATCATTTATTTACCGGAAGAGAAATTAGAGATTCGTACATTATACCAAGTGAAATGTTTTTGAAACCATTTAAGTAAAGACTAGGTAATTGAATAATAGGGAATCTGCCACCTAGATGGCAGATCTAAATGCAGATCAGGGATGACTGATTGACCAATTCAGTTTACAAATGTGATTGTAGTTAACAACCTGTCCTGCGGTCCTGGGATAGCCAGCCTGCCTCTTATTTGAAGGCACCAGGTTCGATTCACAGCAATGTCAATAATTTTCACTTACAAACGACAAAGATTCCCCATACAGCGACGCATCTTTAAAACGGAACAGTGTCATTATACAATCAGTTTTGACTCGTTTGGGAAGAAACACGAAATTTGAACAGTTACAATTGAAAGTTATCATACAGCAATTAAAATACATCTCAGAGATGCATAATCCAGACAGAAATCTTCGCAGTTCTTTCATTATATTTTTGTTGAGGTTTTAACGTAACACTTTTTAAGGCCAGTTAGTATGAATTATTAACATTTTAATTTGGTGTCGTCGATAAAGAAACAAAACCTCGTATGTCATGATGCTCTTTCTATCCATCATTTTCCTTAAGACTGGCCACTACTCCCAGCCACATATGGATATGCAGTCCATCGGAACAATTTTCGCTGTGTTAATTTTCCTATGCTAAATTGTAAAGGAAGAGGAATTTTTCAGACTGGGAATGTATTTTTGCTACATATATTTACACACTCCTAGAGGATACTGTATTTAAGGTTCATTTTCCTTTACATCCCTGCATAGGAATATAAACACAAAGAATATTGTTCTGGTGAACTGCATATCCATATGTGGCTGGGAGGCGTGACCAGTCTTCAGGGAAATAACTGATAGGGTAATTTTGACATACGAGGTATCATTTCTTCACTGACGGTACATTTAAATAGCATGTTTAAAATTTAATGCACGTTATCTTAGAATTTTCTCTAATTAACATGTAGTTTAACTGCAATAATTTGCTTTATATATTCACGCTATTATAAGAAATAAGTTTGGAAATGTATTTCTGATATAATATTAGGGCCCCCAATTCACTTTTGACCAGAATGCGAAACAGTTCACCTTTCCTCAAGTATATTTTACTTTATTAATATGTTCGTAGAAACATTTCAAAGCATGTAATTTGAATATAACTGATAAGAAGAATTATATGTATTTAAAATATCCTAAAGCACCCAATTAATATAAAAACTCTCATTGTACAGATATATAAATCTGGGATGTAATACATACCACGCATGCGATTTCCTTCTGAAATTCGACACGTGTGCTTGAAAATCATTATTTTTAATGTTGTTATTATTATTGTTACGGAAATATCATGGGTCACAGAGGTGTAAGAAGGCGCTGGGGTGAATGGGCGGACAAGGAATTGACCAGGGCATAAGTTAATGCACTGAGTTTTAAAATGTTATCTCTTTCCTTCTTCACTTGTTTTTATATAAAATATGATAAGTAGAAGATCTGAATAAGCAATAACGATATAATAGTCACCATAGTCACCATATTCCAAGTTGAATGGAAATCACTCTTTGTTCCTTTACATTACATATTTCCCAGAAGGAAATAAAACATAGTCCTTAGAATGACCAAACATTTTACATTTAAACCACCAGGTTTAGAAATCTACATAAAACAAAAGGGCTTTGAAACCTTCCCCTCAAGATATCTGCCGAAGCTATCACATATTAAGAAAATTCTGCCATTACCTTCAGCTTCAACAACACGACTTAAAGTCCAAAAATCAGGTACAAAACTAGAGAGAATTATCAACATGATGATAAGAGTTATTGCTCTGAAAAAGCTACAATATTTTATAAGCGCATGTTTGCTCCACTAACTCACATAGCCTAGGAGTCAGCTCCAAACTTAATACAGTCCAGCCTCTCAGAAGCATAAATTGCGCACAAGGTAATACCTGACAATCTTCAAATACGGTATTTACAATCCCTTAGTCCTATTTTGGGCTTATCTTCTGCTCAACCATTTTTTCAGTTTCTTTTCCAGAAACATAAACAGAGGCAATGAGTGCCCATACTAAATGGCCATCATGTAAAAAGAAAAAGGCTGATGATGATGGGCCAAAAACAAAATTCAAGCGGGCATAAAGCTGCACTCCTAGAAAACTCTTAAAGCCCTAAAAGGGCTTATGGCCCAAAGATATAGAGGCTAAGCCTATTCTACGCCGGGGTGAGTATATGATAGACATTATATACCAAAAGAATGTTAATAATTTTAGAGGATAAGAAACTTTAGTCACCCCATACAAGTTGAATGGAAATCAACAGAGGGTAATCACTCTTTGTTCCCTTACATTACGTATATCCCAGAAGGAAATAAAACAGATTATTAGGACTGACCGAAAATTTTACATTTAAACCACCAGGTTTAGAAATCTACATAAAACAAAGGGGCTTTGAAACCTTCCCCTCAAGATATCTGCCGAAATTATCACATTTTAAGAAAATTCTGCCATTACCTTGAGTTGCTGGGCCTTCCGAACGTCGACCTGTGGCCCCTGCCCCCTTAGTACACTCCGCACACAATAAACTGGAGCGATGAAGATGAATATATGGCCTTAGAGCACCAAGCTTTCATAATATCTCGAGAGGAAGTTTCCATATCTCTTTACAGATAGTCTGAATTTCAGTACGCACCTCCAATTTTAATTAGCTGGAGAAAATATTCACAAAATTTCTGATTGGTTGATAGATACAGGAGGTTGATAGGGCAGAAGTGTTGACCGCCTTGACACAACAACAAAACAATCTTCAAAACTAAGGTTGGCCAACTGTGAAAAAACACATTTCTTGATGATGATGATGATGATGATGATGATGATGATGATGATGATGATGATGCTTGTTGCATAAATGGAGAACAATTAAACCGAAGATAGCGACATCTAGTAGTTGAAAATCCAAGTAACTTGCATATAATTAGTTCAGGTTCAATTACATAGATGGCCTTATAGTAGGCGCGCAGTTTAACTGGACGGAGAAGGTGTACCCCAGGTACAGACCTCCACCCCCTAAGGTTTTACCACGGTATCAACAGCTTTGAAATCTTTAATGTTGCGATATATAAGTTTTGAGAAAATTTATATATGTTGGAGTGTCACTATATAGAGATAACCTTCTTGTTTGATTTTTTGAAGTGACGTAGTTTAGATAGTGTTTGCGCCTAGAGTTGACGGCAAGAGCGGCCGCCGCCTGAACCCCTGAGATACCATCTTCCCATATATTGTGAGGAGTAGCCAAGGCGATGGTCACCAAGTAGCATTGTTCGTCCCAAGGACAGAGTGGGCGGTTGAGTCCAGCTTCCGAGCCACTCCCATTGTTGACAATCCCAAAGGAGGCAGTTTAGATGGAGGCTCGGCTGGAACGAGGAGGGCATATACCCGGCGCCGGCATCCCTCACTGGTTGACACGACGTGACCTCAGGTGAATTTAGGGTACTGTAACATCGAATTATGGGGCTACAGTAACTGACTCACAGACAGTGTTACATGTGGTGCGGGTAAGGTAGGCGACTTTGGAGGACGAGTGCACGGAGTTTCTGACTCAGGTTTGGAGGCAGGGGCCTTAATGGCAGAATGGTAATAAAATTATTGAAGGAAGGTTTTCACAAATAGATTTAAAAAACGTTAGGATATAACTTAAATTCATACAATTTTTCACAACCCACAGGGGAGGAAGGCCTCCTTATTACTTGCTTACATAAAACTTACACTAATAAGATGCTAAGGAAAGAAATATAATTAAATAAGCAACATCATCACTTGGTGGCTTATAGTGAAAAAGCAAAGGCTCTCACACAGGTTTTACTTTAGACAGGTGGACCCTATAAATTCCTTCCGTCTCCAGATTACTCAACAAGAGGGTGACAGAAGTAAGAAAATCAAAGATAATACGAGGTCCATGAAATCTGGTGGAAGCTTGTCCGCAGGAAAAACGTTTTTAACCTTCACCTGATCTTCAACTTTTAAACTGCTGAGTCTTCGTCCACGATCATACTTCAATTTTACTCTCTGATGAAAGGCCTTATGATTATTTCTAACTTCTCTCCATATATCCCGAACACTCTCTGGATCTGTTTTCTCTGGGAAAGCTCATTGTTTAACCACAAATTTGACAAAGGAGTATTTGCGAGAAACTTAAACCTAAGAGAAATTGGAAAAAACTTATGTGATCGAAGATCGAAGATTACGATTAACCCACTCAGCTAGAGATGGCTGTGGGTAGTACGCAGACGTCATGACATGTGAGGTGGAGAGATCGAAATCGAACTTACGCCTTAGCGTTATCAGAAACAATATATTGACAGGGTCCAAAAGATGCAAAAAAATAGTATTGAGACAAGGAATAGTGCACTGAACAGGGCAAGCCTAGTCGGAAATAGCCATGAGAACCGTGTGAAACCATCCACACACACAAGAATGAATTTATTCCCATTCCCTTTAGATTGACGGAATGGTCCGACGTAACCGATGTACAATCGCTCCATAGGGATAGATGCTTGGTGTGAGGATAATAGTCCTACCTTGATAGACAACCTGGGATCGCTAATCAAAGGAGACATGCTTTAACCAGTTCCCTAATCTCGCCATCCGCACTCTTCCAGATAAACGTCACTCTTATCTTCTCTCTAGTTTTGAAGATGCCTAGATGTCCCCCTAATGGGATCTCATGGTAATGCTTGAAAATCATACGTACTAGCACTGCTGGAACAACTACTTTCATCTTATGATCGTGCCTTGAATGGTAACACAGGATTGCATTTCTTAAAACATAAGGGACGACATGTTCCCCAGAAGAAAGGCATTCCATAATAGGAGTCAACACCAGATCTTCATGTTGGTATTTCGCTATATCATGAAATAACAAAGGGACATTAGTCAAAATGGCATTTATGCTGGGAGGTGTGGAAAAAGAAGGCGAAGGTCTTTCCTTCGGATCAACAGAATTAGAATAGCTGGAAAACATTCGGCTTAAGCCATCTGCGACAACATTCTTGGATCCCTAAATGTGTCAAATGTCAAACTAAAATGCTGAAATCATAATATGGGCCTGGTACGACGCGACCTAGCCAAAACCCCGCTCGGGGCCTGTTTGTTGGTCTCGAATTCAAATTTAACTTGCTCAAGTTAAAGGCAGAATTTTTCTAAAGCAAATAGGACGGCCAATCTTTCTAACTCTTATATATTATCTGCGCACTTTTTAGTGATAGATTTACACCCTAGTGCTGAAGTGGTCGACTTCGGTTATCTTCGAGATTCGTATTGGCAACCTTTGAAACACAAACTAAGAATCGCTTATCATCGCTGTGCGACATCTGGCGTACACTTTAAGTACTCGTACTGTTGTTGTTTACACAGCAAAGCCAAACTATAGAATTCATGCTAGGAACACGTTTCGCAATGGAAAATGTTATATAGTATTATATATTGTGTGTGTGACACAGTTGTTTGCTTAAAATAATAAAGGTTTATAAAATTCATATCGATCGATCATATTATCGATTCAATTCAGATTTCATTTCCATTCAGTTGGCAGTATTAACGGAACCCTTCTTACTTCTCCAACGAGTACAAAAATCTATCACTAAAACGTGCGCAGATAATAGACTACTTGGCCTCTTGAGGTGGCAATGTACTAGACGCACAGGCAATTGTCCACCTTCCGAGTTCAGATTCCTGAAGAAGAGCCGCAGCGATCGCAGATGAAGAGGCGCCTGTCTTTAAAATGAACTTCTTGGAGAAATCTGCCATAGCCAAGACCAGGGCGTTACACAGAGCTAATTTCAGGTGCTCGAACGCAGGTTGCTGCGACAGCCCCCATTCAAACTTGACACCTTTCCTGTGGAGAAGGTATAGGGGTGCCGCCCTATTAGCGAAGATGGGGATGAATTTACTAAGGAAATAACAACAGTACCTAGATAATGGTACAGATATTGAAATTTAATATCGGAGAATACACTATCTAGCAGCCTGATAAGAAACCGCCGCATCGTGGGGAGCCCGAAAGGCACGCCGTTGTATTCATACAAATTCCAGGTGGTAGCGAAAGCAGTCAGATGTTTCGATCCTTCCGCCAGAGGCTTCGTTAAGCTCTAAGACGGTGAACAATTTGGCCTTATGAAACCAAGGAAAACTTGAATGAAAGTCGGGAAGGGGTACTGATTGTAGTACAATCTTACGATTTTACTACCTGTAATCAGTTACTGGCCTGAAGCCGCCTTTAGGTTTCGACGCAAGAAAAATGGGTGAAGAATACGCCGACTTGTAGGGTCGAATGATGCTAACCCTCAACATTTGGTCTATGATTTCCTTGAGGGCCTTTATTTTAGGTGTATAATGCTTGAATGGAGGAAATCTTACGGGGACTGAATCCATAACCTTGATCTTGTACTCAATTAAGTCAGTCACACCAAGATTTTCCGAAAACAGGTCGGAAAATGACTGACATAATTTACGAATGCAATTAGCCTCATCCTCAGGTGGATGGCTAAGGTCTAACGACATCTCACTCTGGGTAGGCAAATCATAGGAGATGATACAGAATTACGTTTTAAAAGAAGCATATGGAAATTACTCCTAAATATGAATGTGCAGGATTTACTTCAAAGATCGAGCACGATACTAGAATGTGACATGAAATCCACCCATAATATCACAGGGCAAAGCTAATTTTTAGCAACAAATAACTTAAACTTCCATGTAAATTTAGAAATATGAATTCTGGACTGGATAATTCCTAAAATTTCTAGTTGAGAAGAGTTAGCCGAAACATATTTTACAGAGGAAAAACATATTCAGGAAATTTACAACAAAACTTTAATTTGGAACACCATTGTTCTAAAATAATAGAGCCAACACTTCCTGAATCTAAGAGGGCAGTAACAGATTCATTGTTTACATGATGGTCCTAGGTGGTCTTCCCTCCTTAGAATATACGATTCCCGACTTAAGCTGGGCTGAGCCTTAAGATGCAGATAGTGGCGAGGACTCAGCTGGGCATCCTGGTCATCTTATATTTCTGTGGTTAGTAGAGGTAGAACCAGAAGTAGAACAAGAAGGTGTACTATATGATGAGTTACAGTTCTTAGCCAGGTGTGTGGATGACCCGCATTTGAAACATCGTCGAGAAGACGACGCTCCTTTTTTAGGTCCGTAATATTTTAATAGAGGACAGGTATTTCTTCGATGGTCCCCCGACCCACACGCATAACATTTACGGGGAGAGAAGGTTCGGCGAGGGGGTGGCCGAGAGATATTAGAAGAGGGTGGTGGATTTCGAGCGACTCGCAGAGTATCTACATATTTCACTCCTTCCGCCGACACTGGCATGGCCTCAAGTTCCCTGAACGTTTGCGGACGGAAAGCGAAACACAAGTATGATCTATAACAGGGCCTCTCAAACACCCAAAATCTCACGCGTGCGGAGCGAGGCGCAAGAGCTCCGTGCACTGTGCATCGGTGCCGCTCGGTGCCGCTCGGTATGGCTCGGATCAACGCTTCGTCTCTGGGCTACTCGGCTATGCTCGGCTCTACTCGGCTATACTCGGCTCAACTCAGCCCGGATTTGGAGCGCTACGGCGCAAGTGGTGGAGAGGGAGACAGGGGGAGCGAGCGAGACAGGCGTGAGGGAAGAGAGAGTTAGCGCTATTGCTCCAAATCGAGGAGTGGGGGTCCGCACTCTGATCAACCAAGCCAAGTCGTCTTTTGCACCGTGCACAGTGCATGCACCACGCGCATGCACCCTGAGAGGCCTTGATCTATAAGATGGCGAGGTCCCTTCGATGACGGTTTGTACAGTTTGGTCTTCAGATAGTGCGAGGCAAAATCTCTAGTATAAAACTTTATTTCCTGTATAAAGTCTGCTGGGTTTTCATCTAGCCTTTGGACTCGGACGTAGTATTTTTGAATTATAGATGACAAGGCTCATGCAGGGTTAAAGTTTGCCAACAAGTGGGCATGGGAGGTTTCGATGGAACACCTTTCCGATATCGCCTTAACAATTTTATCTAATAGAACTAAACAGTGTAAGGGTAAATGATCTGTAAGATTTGTGAATGTGAGAGGGCAAACACCAAGGCATGATCCTGAAATTCTACTAGAAATCTTAAGAATGCTATTACTTCAATAGTTGAGTTAACTGAAAATCTAGAAACCCATTTAAGTAAAATGGCTAAGGGATAAAGTAAGCTGCTAAAACCTATGAATACCATCAAAGGGACAGTCGGTGTTTAGTATGGTCGAAAGCTGCATTACTAATGAAAAATGACGGAAGATGTTGTGGATTGCCAATTGGATTTATAATTTGTTCGGATGGGGCAGAAGCTTGTTGTTGCTCGAGTGATTCCCCACTGTCTGAGGACTTGTTAGGATCCTATTCCGTATTGACATTTAATGGAGCGGCGTAGTCACGCTTTTCACTCGCAGACCTAGACAACAATTGATTTATTATACAGCTCAGACATATGCCGAGCCAAGGAGTTAGCCATACTTGAATGTTCATCACTGATTATAAGAGACAATAAAACACCTACTCTATTATATAAATAATAATAAAAATTTCGTGTGGCTATTTCTGGCAGAGTGCAACCGATTGTAAGGCAGACCCTCCGATGAGGGTGAGCGGTTTCTGCCATGTGTAAGTAATTGCATGTTATTGTGGTGGAGGATAGTGTTATGTGTGGTGTGTCGAATCCAGCACCCTCTGAACCGAAGGCCAGTACGCTGACCATTCAGCCAACGATTCGGACTATTATATAAATGAAAGAGTCTCGCCTGAACACGTTTAAGGTGGATTATTATTATTATTATTATTATTATTATTATTATTATTATTATTATTATTATTATTATTATTATTATTATTATTATTATTACCAGAGGGCTCCCCTCATTCAAAGAAACTCAAAACAGAAGCACGGTCTGCAATATTAGTGGTGATCGTGGATAAAGCTTCACCAACTTCCTTCTCTCTATTCACAGGAATACTAATAGGAATATCCAAGTAATTTTTGGGTCTAGATGCATCTGTCGCAACCGTGCCACCAGACTCAGGCTTTCTCATAGCTAGTGCATAAATATGTTCTTCCCTGCGCATACATAACCTCTCTAGGATCAGTCATGATGAAATAATTTTCCCAAAATTTGTAAAAATCGGAAAACCGAAAAATTTCTTGTTTTCAATTTCAGAGTTTGAGGAAAGGCGCCAAAAGGGGCTTTGTCTAGATCCATTCAACCACGCTCTGCTATCACTTGTCACGGATACATCGTGGGTCACAGAGGTGTAAGGAGGTCCTGGGTCGAATGGGCGGACAAGCAATTGACCAGAGCATAAATTAGCCAACTAAACTTTGAAACGTTTTCTTTCCTTCCTTCTTTGTTTTTGTATAAAATTTGGTAAATAGAAGATCTGATTAAAAAATATAATAATGCGCTTGTCAGCTCAAACAACGACGACTTAAAGTCCAAAAATCAGATACAAAACTAGAGAGAATTATCAACATGATGACGGGTCTTATTGCTCTGAAACAGGTACAATATTTTATAAGGGCATGTTTGCTCAACTAACTTACATAGCCTAGGAGTCTGAGCTCCAAACTTAATACAGTCCAGCCTTTCAGAGGTATAAATTGCGCACAAGGTAATACCTGACAATCTTCAAATACGATATTTATAATCCCTTAGTCCCCGTTTTGAGATTATCTTCTGCTCAACAGGTTTTCACTTTCTTTTCCAGAAAGATAAACAGGAGCAATAAGTGCCCATACACTAAATGACCATAATTTAAAAAGGAAAAGGTTGATTATGATCGGCCAAAAACGAAATGCAAAGAGGGGAAAACCTGCACTCGTTCTAGAAAACCGTAAGTGGGCTTATGGTCCAAAGATACAGAGACTAAGCCTATTCTACGCCGGGGTGACTACATAAGAAACATTAAATACCAAAAGAGTGTTAGTAATTTTAGAAGATAAGAAACTTCGTCACCCCATACCAAGATGAATGAGAATTAACAGAGGGTAATCACTCTCTGTTGCTCCCTTATATTACGTATTTTCCAGAAGGAAATAAAACAGAATCCTTAGACTGACCGAAAATTTTACATTTAAACCACCAGGTTTAGAAATCTACGTAAAATAAAATAGCTTTGAAACATTCCCCTCAAGCTATCTGCCGGAGCTATCATATGTTAGGAAAATTCTGCGATTACCTTGAGTTGCTGGGCCCTCCGAACGCTGACCTGAGGCTCCTGCCCCCTTAGTACACGTCGTACACAATAAATTGGAGCGAAGAAGATGGCAATACGACCTTAAAGCGCCCAGCTTTTATAGTATCTTGAGGGGAAGTTTCCAGATCTGTTTACAGATAGGCTGGATATCAGTGCACACCCCCAATTTTAATTGGTTAGAGAAAATATTCACAAAATTTCTGATTGGTTGATAGATACAGAAGATTGATGGGGCAGAAATGTTGACAACCTTAACACAAGAACAAAACAATCTTCAAAACTAAGGTTGACCAACTGTGGAAAAACATATTTCTTAATAAATTAATCAGAGTTCGATCCACTAGGGGGAGCAATTAAATCGATTGTAGACATATCTAGTAGTTGGAAATCCAAGTATCTTTCGTAACATGAGTTCAAGTTCAATTACATAGATGGTTTTATAGAAGGCGTGCAGTTTAACTGGGAGGAGATTATGTAAGCGCGATAAAATTATTATTATTATTATTATTATTATTATTATTATTATTATTATTATTATTATTATTATTATTATTATTATTAAAATCAAGCTTGAACTTTTGCTTGACGCTTGATATTGTGAACATAGTCAATGGACCTTCAGTTTCATGTTAAATTGGAATTACAAGAACGTTACATTTATTTTCAAATGTTTCCCAGACATTGGCGTGATTCGAACTGGGCTACCTTAGTGATAAGCCAGTTGCCGTAATAATAATGATACTGATAATAATAAAATTAATTTGGACTCATTTATCTTGAAACTGTGAGCAGACTTAGAGTTCAAATTCTCCTCAAAAGAAATACTGCTGTCAGCTGACCTTGGGGTTGTTCCCAGAAATTAAACCTGGAAATAGTTTAATGGGGAATTTAAATTAAAATGGAAATCTCTCTTCGCTGCTCACCCAGAAGCCGCCCACCGACGCACGATTTAATCTGCCAGGGAGGCTGTGGTGGAATGCAAACCACAGCTCGAGTAGGAAGCGTTCACCAACTTACCCTCTCTATTCGTGTGACTCTCTCATTGACATGCTGCAACTTTAAAACGATGCTGTATGTGAAGACGTGCCGCATTGTAACAGTGTCAGTGTAGATGAACGTTTTCGCCATTTAAAAGTCAATGTCTTGAGGCGGGGTTGACTGAAAAATTCAGATATTATTTTTGTGACTACTCGCATTATTCACTAGTTGATGGGTTGGATCTCATTTTCTTTTTGGTATATGTAATGGATTCTGCTGCTGCAGATGATTCTTAGTGGCACGCATGGGCTGCCTGCGCGTCTGTCTAAAGAAGTCTAATGGTGAAAACTGCACATACCCCCAGTCGTCAAGTCAGAGGAAATCACTAATGAAGATTAAAATCTCCGACCAAGCCGGAAATCGAACCAAAGATCCCTAGGACCAAAGACCTTGCCAACCAGTAGTCCACGTAGCCGGGCTATTTTGATATGGGAAATTGGAAATCTGACAAATATTATGCGATTGAGGGAAGTGTAAACACTGAATGTACATGGACCAATACGAGAGAGGAATGTGAGGAATCAGGCACAAGTAAGTAGAAGCCATGAAGTGGTAAAACCGCGCGAGTTGGCCGTGCGCAGCTCTGAACATCCCATTCGTGAGATTGTGGGCTCGAAACCCACTGTCGGTCATCCTGAAGATGGTTTTCCGTTGTTTCCCATTTCCACACCACGCAAATTTGAGGATGTACCTTAATTAAGACCACGGCCACTTCCTTCGCTCTCCCATCGACGCCATAAGACCTATCTGTGTCGCGCGACGTAAAGCAAAAATTCTAAGCGGTAAAAGAGATTTAAAAAGTAAGTCTAGCACATAATTGTTATTGTTGTTGATGTGTTGTTGTACGGTTCCTCGGATGAATTGTCAGCGTAGTGGTCTTCAGTTCAGAAGGCTCCAAGTTCGATTCCGGGCTTGGTAGGGGATTATATCATTGGTTATTTTCCTCTACCTCGGGGGCTGAATATTTGTATTCCTCTTAATGTATATCTTCATTTACACAAAATACACCACACTACTAACCACCACAGTAACATACAATAGTGAATACAACCCTCCAAATATGGTTGGCGTCAGGAAGGGCAGCGACCGTAAAACTGAAAAATACATATACCGTGCTACCCAAAGAAATCGGGTAGAAGGCGAGGGAACACATTATTATTATTATTATTATTATTATTATTATTATTATTATTATTATTATTATTATTATTATTATTGCTAGTTGCTTTACGTCGCACCGACACAGATAGGTCTTATGGCGATGATGGGATAGGAAAGTGCTATAACTGGGAAGAAAGCGGCCGTGGCCTTAATTAAGGTACAACCCCAGCGTTTGCCTGGTGTGAAAGTGGGAAACCACGGAAAACCATTTTCAAGGCTGCCGACAGTGGGGTTCGAACCTACTATCTCACGAATACTGGATACTGGCCGCACTTAAGCGACTGCAGCTATCGAGCTCGGTATTATTATTACTATTATTATTATTATTGTTATTATTAATATTATTATTATTATTATTATTATTATTATTATTATTATTATTATTATTATTATTATTATTATTATTATTATTCAATATACAGGCTTAGAGTAGTAAAGCATAAATTGTATAGTCCACCTCGTGGTGAAGTGGTTAGTGTGATTAGGTGCCACGCCCGAAGGCCTGGGTTCGATTCACGTTTCTTTCACAAAATTTGGAAAGTGGTACGAGGACTGAAACGGGGTCTACTCAGGCTCGGGAGGTCATCTGAACAGAGGGGGTTCGATTTCTACCCTAGCCATTCTAGAAATGGTTTTCCATATTTTCCCATTTCTTCTCTAGGCAAATGACGCTATGGTACCTAACTACACCATGGCCGATTTATTCCGTCTTCCTTGTCTATCCCTTCCAACCTTCCCATCGCCCACAAGACCCCTGTTCAGCATAGCAGGTGAGGCAGCCTGGGCGAGGTAGTGGTCCTCCTCCACAATTGTATCCGCGAACAAATATCTCACGCTCCAGGACACTGCCCTTGAGGCTGAATCCGAGAGAGAATGAACCCTGGAGGATAAACGGATTAACTATAAAGCGTAACAAATAAATATATGAAAAGGAAATATTTCATTGGAAAAAAAAAAGCCTTTCATTTTCATTGTCGACACAGTCAATTCAACTTACAGTCGAAAGCACGAAGTGTAACTCTATAACATCTGTAAATGATATGCAGTTATATTATTATTTCACGGAGAACTGTAACTAGAAGTGTGTAATAAAAGTTGTGCGACATCTAATCATTTGTGTCAACATGGATAGTTTTTTGGTCTGCGGGTCTATTTGGAATTAGCGTGGACAGTTTTGTGTCGACAGTTTTCTGACATCACGGTAACCATAGTAACCAGCGTACGTCATCTATGTATGCTAGGACAGGAGAAACGAATTCATGTGTATATGTTTCCCCGTGCAGCAATGGAAGTTGGTTAACTTTTCATGCGCTTCTTCCAAACGAGGAATAAAGAACGTATATACTCGCGGTTATTGCATTATTTAAATCTCTCCTGTAATGCAGTGAGATGAATCCAACAACTTACGCTGAAGTTATGACAGTAAATTACAACCATTTTTTCAACAGTGGATGCTGGAAACGAGGATAAAATCCTGATCTGATTTTCACCAGTGAAGAAACAGCTTCACAATGCCACAAGAGTATTGGTTCCCCAGACCTATTGTATGTCAGATTACTGCAGCCGTAAGACCACATATAGTTCCATTCAGAAGGCGGTACAATTTCAAGAAAGCAAATTGGGATATGTTTTCTGAGACACTAGACAGCCTTGACATCCATGTCTTGAAACATATGATGATTTTATAGCAGCCGTTCAGGAGTTATCTCGTGAATCTACCCCACGTCCATGCCGTACCAATTACATTCCAGGACTCAGTAAAGGCAACATCTATCTCTTAGAAGAGTACATTAAACTCTTCGAACAAAACCCTTTCAGCGATCAAACATCAGATGCTGCTATAAAACTGACTCAGTGTGTGGCGGAAGGTAAGAAAACCCGGTGAATAGAAATGATAGAAGGATTAGACATGAGCAAAAGCATCCATATGGCATGGAGAATACTAAGTCGACTAAGTAATGATCCAACGCAAAAGAAAACCCACACAAACATTTCTCCAATTCAAATAGCTCAACAGTTTTTGTGGTAAAACACACAAACGAGGTAAAGGACCCAAGATTCAAAGGCAAGAACATGTGGAGACTAATGAGCTCTCTAAGACATTTTCAAAAAATGAGTTGGAAAAGGCCATACAACAATGTAAGAACAACAAGGTAGCTGCATTATATGATATAAGAATGGAGCAAATAAAGAAATTTGGACCAATAACACTGAACTGGCTTGTGGAACTCTTTAATAACTGCTTAAGGCAGGAAAGCTTCCAAAAATATGGAGGAAAACGTAATTGCTCTCTTGAAACCTGAGCCTGACTCCCAGAGTTATCGGTCCATCTCATTATCATTTCATCTTCTTCAGATATTTCAAAGACTGCTATTAACCTGCCTACCACAACATATCGACAGTTTACTTATATCTGAACAGGCAGGCTTCAGATCCTAGAGAAACTATATAGCACAAATAATTCACTTAACACAACACATAGAGGATGGATTTGAAAAGGGCCAGATCACTGGAGAGGCATTTATTGATCGCTCATCTAACACCGCATAATGCTTCACAAGATCTACAGCTTGACCCTGGACTTTGGTTTCACTAGAATAATTGCCACCTTATTATACAACGGAAAATTCTACGTTAAATTCCAAGAAAGTCAGAGCCGTTGTAGGATCCGAAGGAATGGCTTACCCCAAGGGAGTGTATTGTCACCAATACTCTTCAACATTTATACAAAAGTTCAGTCCAGACCTCATGCATTCAAAAGTTTCATATATGCCGACGACCATGCTTTGACGGCACAGACAAGTGATTTTGAAGGAGCAGAAAAGATGATTACAGGAGCTCTAATAACCTTTTCTGACTACTACAACAAGAACCACCTGAAGCCAAACCCACAAAAGACTCAGGTTAGTGCTTTACACCTTTGAAAGAGACAGGCAGAAAGAAAACTGAAAGTAACTTGGGAAGGCACCGAACTGGAGCACTCTTGTACACCCAAATACCTTGGAATTACCTTAGACAGGTCAGCTTACCCACCGACGGTATTGCCTAAACACCAAACACAAGGTGTCAGTCTGTAACATCATTCGGAAACTTGTTGGTAGTAATTGGGGTGCTGAACCTCAGGTGATGCGTACTTCTGCCATGGCAATTTGCTTCTTCGCCGGTGAATATGCCTGCCCAGCGTGGTATAAATCGGCCCTGCAAAGGAAGTAGATGTGGCCCTTAATGGAACTGAGAGACTAATTACTGGATGTTTGAAGCCAACTCCAGTTGAAAAACTGTATTGTATGGCAGGAATTGTTCCTCCTGATATTCGCCGGGAAGTAGCCGCAAATGCCGAAAGGAAATTTCTTAAAGAAAATGAGCTACATCCACTACACAGACGCACTCCACCAAAGCCTAGATTGAAATCTAGGAGGAGCTTCCTACAGTCAACATCGCCACTAAATACATCTCCGACGAAAGCCAGAGAAAAATTGTGTGCAGCCAGAACATGTCATCTTCAACATGGACAAAACCAGCTGAATGCTTACCAACCGGACACGACTTGAACTGGATCACATGGATATCACTGAACAGGTTAAGAACAGGTGTTGGAAAGTCTAAGAACAACCTAGTGAAATGGGTATATTTGGATGTATCTCCACTATGTAAATGAGGAGATGTACAGACTACCACGCATCTGTGTCAGTGCTATTGTTGCTTGGAGAAGAAGCTGCACCACCTAGGGATGCTAGTTTATTATCATATAGTGATATAAATTTTATGTAATAGTAATACTATTATTGATAACAATTGAACAATTTAGGCAAATTTTACATTACTAATCTCAAGAAAACCGTGTCTGAATCCGAGAGGTAATTGATTTACATGAATTAAAACATTATTACAATAGTCCGCCTCTTTGGTGTAGTGGTTTGTGTTACTAGCTGCCCTCCCCGGAAGCTCGGGGTTGATTCCCGACACTGCCACGAAATTTGAAAAGTAGTGCGAGGGCTGCAACAGAGTCTACTCAACCTCGGGGATCAACTGAGTAGAGTTGGGGGGGGGATAGGGATTTTCTATTCCTACCACAACCATCCTCTAAATGGTTATCAATCAATCAATCAATCAATCAATCAATCAATCAATCAATCAATCAATCAATCAATCAATCAATCAATCAATCAATCAATCAATCAATCAATCAATCAATCAATCAATCAATCAATAAATCAATCAATACTGATCTGCATTTAGGGCAGTCGCCCAGGTGGCAGATTCCCTATCTGTTGCTTTCCTAGCCTTTTCCTAAATGATTTCAAAGAAATAAGAAATTTATTGAACGTCTCCCTTGGTAAGTTATTCCAATCCCTAACTCCCCTTCCTATAAATGAATATTTGCCCCAGTTTGTCCTCTTGAATTCCAACTTTATCTTCATATTGTGATCTTTCCTACTTTTATAAACGCCATTCAAACTTATTCGTCTACTAATGTCATTCCACGCCAACTCTCCGCTGACAGCTGGGAACTACTACTACCTAACATACCACTTAGTCGAGCAGCTCTTCTTCTTTCTCTCAATTCTTTCCAACCCAAACATTGCAACATTTTTGTAACGCTACTCTTTTGTCGGAAATCACCCAGAACAAATCGACCTGCTTTTCTTTGGATTTTTTCCAGTTCTTGAATCAGGTAATCCTGGTGAGGGACCCATACACTGGAACCATACTCTAGTTGGGGTCTTACCAGAGACTTATATGCCCACTCCTTTACATCCTTACTACAACCCCTAAACACCCTCATTACCATGTGCAGAGATCTGTACCCTTTATTTACAATCCCATTTATGTGATTACCCCAATGAAGATCATTCCTTATATTAACACCTAGATACTTACAATGATCCCCAAAAGGAACTTTCACCCCATCAACGCAGTGATTAAAACTGAGAGGATTTTTCCTATTTGTGAAACAATACTTTCGAGATCACGCTGCAGTTGCTCACAATATTGTAACTTATTTATCACTCTATAGAGAATAACATCATCCGCAAAAAGCCTTACCTCCGATTCCACTCCTTTACTCATATCATTTATATATATAAGAAAACATAAAGGTCCGATAATACTGCCTTGAGGAATTCCCCTCTTAATTATTACAGGGTTAGATAAAGCTTCACCTACCCTAATTCTCTGAGATTTTTTTCTAGAAATATAGCAACCCATTCAGTCACTCTTTTGTCTAGTCCAATTGCACTCATTTTTGCCAGTAGTCTCCCATGATCCACCCTATCAAATGCTTTAGACAGCTCAATCGCGATACAGTCCATTTGACCTCCTGAATCCAAGATATCTGCTATATCTTGCTGGAATCCTACAAGTTGAGCTTCAGTGGAATAACCTTTCCTAAAACCGAATTGCCTTCTATCGAACCAGTTATTAATTTTGCAAACATGTCCAATATAATCAGAAAGAATGCCTTCCCAAAGCTTACATACAATGCATGTCAAACTTACTGGCCTGTAATTTTCAGCTTTATGTATATCACCCTTTCCTTTATACACAGGGGCTACAATAGCAACTCTCCATTCATCTGGTATAGCTCCTCCGTCCAAACAATAATCAAATAAGTACTTCAGATATGGTACTATATCCCAACCCATTGTCTTTAGTATATCCCCAGAAATCTGATCAATTCCAGCCGCTTTTCTAGTTTTCAACTTTTGTATCTTATTGTAAATGTCATTGTTATCATATGTAAATTTTATTACTTATTTGGCCTTAGTCTCCTCCTCTATCTCGACATTTTCCTTGTAACCAACAATCTTTACATACTGCTGACTGAATACTTCTGCCTTTTGAAGATCCTCACATACACACTCCCCTTGTTCATTAATTATTCCTGGAATGTCCTTCTTGGAACCTGTTTCTGCCTTAAAATACCTATACATACCCTTCTATTTTTCACTAAAATTCGTATGACTGCCAATTATGCTTGCCATCATGTTATCCTTAGCTGCCTTCTTTGCTAGATTCAATTTTCTAGTAAGTTCCTTCAATTTCTCCTGACTTCCACAGCCATTTCTAACTCTATTTCTTTCCAGTCTGCACCTCCTTCTTAGTCTCTTTATTTCTCTATTATAATAAGGTGGGTCTTTACCATTCCTTACCACCCTTAATGGTGCAAACCTGTTTTGGCATTCCTCAACAATTTCTTTAAACCCATCCCAGAGTCTGTTTACATTTTTATTTACCGTTTTCCACCGATCATAATTACATTTTAGAAACTTCCTCATACCTGCTTTATCAGCCATATGGTACTGCCTAACAGTCCTACTTTTAAGACCTTCCTTTCTATCACAATTATTTTAACTACCACAAAAACAGCTTCATGATCACTAATACCATCTATTACTTCAGTTTCCCTTTAGAGCTCATCTGGTTTTATCAGCACCACATCCAAAATATTTTTCCCTCTGGTTGGTTCCATCACTTTCTGAATCAGCTGTCCTTCCCATATTAACTTATTTGCCATTTGTTGGTCATTCTTCCTGTCGTTCGCATTTCCTTCCCAATTGACATCTGGCAAATTCAGATCTCCCGCTACAATCACATTTCTTTCCATGTCGTTTCCCACATAGCTGACTATCCTATCAAATAATTCCGAATCCGCGTCAGTGCTACCCTTTCCCGATCTGTACACTCCAAATATATCAAGTTGCCTATTATCTTTAGAAATGAGTCTTACACCTAGAAATTCATGTGTCTCATCTTTAACTTTTTCGTAGCTTACAAATTCTTCTTTCACCAGAATGAACACTCCCCCTCCCACCCTTCCTATCCTATCTCTACGATACACACTCCAGTGCCGTGAGAAAATTTCTGCATCCATTATATCATTTCTCAGCCATGATTCAACTCCTATTACAACATCTGGTAAATATATATCTATTAAATTACTTAATTCCATTCCTTTCCTTACAATACTTCTACAGTTCAACACTAACAATTTTATGTCACCCCTACTTGATTTCCAGTTCCCTGTTCCCTTATCACCGCTCCCTAGGCCATCCCGTTTCCCTGAATGTACCACCGTATTACCCTTCCAAATAAATTTCCTAACTTATATGTACCACTGCGGTTTAAATGAAGGCCATCTGAGCGCAGATCCCTATCTCCTACCCACCCATTAGGATCTAGAAATTTCACTCCCAGTTTCCCACATACCCACTCCATAGTCTCATTTAAATCCCCAATCACCCTCCAGTCAGTATCCCTTCTACACAGTATTCCACTAATAACAATCTCCGCTTTCTTAAACTTCACCCCTGCTGCATTTACCAGATCCCACACATCTCCAACTATGTTGGTACTTATATCAGCTTGCCTTACGTTGTTGGTACCAACGTGAAACACCTTCTCCTCCCTCTCTTCTACTTTCCTTAACATCTGCCTCAACCTAATTCCTGGATAACACTCTACCCTGGTACCCTTTCCTCCACACACTTTCCCCACGTGTCTAACGATGGAATCCCCCATGACCAGAGCCTCAACCCTCCCCACCTCATCTGATCCCCTCCCCTCCTGGTCTGCCCTATCTTCTCTCACTGTTGCAGAAGCTACTTCCTCCTCCCTTTTCTCCTTCCCATGACCCTGTTCCACCTGTCTTTTCCTATCCTCTACTCTACGTTTTCCTTTCCTACCTTTTCCCTTCCTCCTACTTCCACACATCTCACCAACAGTTCCCTGTCCCTCATCTTCCCTCTGTTGTTCTACCTGGAGTGACTCGTACCGATTTCGCACAGACACCTGTCCTGAATTCTGATCCTGAGTAGAGCCCTTAGCCTGCAATCTCCTTCCCCTTAGAAAATTAGACCACCTGTCTTCTACAACTCCTCCCTTTCCTTCCCCTCTCTCTTGTACACCTATTGTTACCTGTACATTGTTTGAGGGAGTCCTATCTTCCTTCCTGTCTTCTGTGAGAATCCTAATTATCTCCCTCAAACTTTCCAACTCCTCCCTCATACCCCTCAATGCCTCGCTACACCCACAGTAAGTACACTCGCGCTCCTTAGCCATTCTTTACGGGGGGAAAATGAAATTAAAAATAAAATAACTTATTTGCAAAAAATAAATGAACGGAGGGATATATTGTCTGGGATAGTACACAACAAAAAGGTAATTAATATACGACTACACTACAATATTACTTAGTCGTGCTCTATTTTTTTTATCCTACAACCCCTGACGGGATAAAAACTGCTGTTAATTACTGAATATCGAAAGTAATAGCCTACACAAGAACTACACAATTCCAAACTGCAATTAAGCCTATTCTAATTACAAGAACAGTATTTTAGTAAGAGTTTCTACGGGTACCTCTACTACACCAGTACTACACAAATATTTTACAATAATAAAATAATCACACTAAATTCTAATATGATATTACTCGTATACTACTGTACAGTACACTACAGTAATTTTAAACTATTTTCAGACGTATCCTAATAACGATACCGGTACCGAACCGTATGTCAGTAAACTAAGCACAACAGAAATGAAATTTGCAAGAACTACTGTACTCAAAGATTACCAACGAAGCTAAATGCTTAGACAAATTATTATTAGTATTATGGTCTAATAGATACACACGAATATAGCAGGCAAGGTACGGCACTATCTAAATGTACTGTATCTATACTACAATGTATCTACACTACACTACACTGCGTTTGGTTAAATGCTTAAGTATCGAAAGGATTGCCGTACACGAAGAAAAACACGAATATAACTGGCAAGATACTATCTAATATATTATACCTTATCTTTACTACAATTCTACTGAAATGTGGTTATGTGATTATTACAGCTGGTGGATTACTATTATTTTCCCTACTCCACGGGACGGAGAATAAAAGTGTCCTTAATTAGGCCTACTGAAAAATACGAGGTTATCTATAGTAATTTCTCGAATATTTTTATCAAAACTACTACTAGTCCAGGGACTTGAACTGCAATTTACTGGGATATATGAACTTTATTTATTTTTAGCTAACCGCTCATAAATACTGAAAGATCGAGGGAGCGAAATATAAATTACGGATACTTTAACTACCTACTCAGAAGTACAAATGAATGGAATACAAGGTCAGCTGATTTTTATTTATATTTACTTGACTACACTACACCCTTTGTTCACGACTGTAGCCAACAATACAATATTTCAATATGAGGAGCGACAATAAGCAATAACAATACAACGACTGTTAACTATACCGTGTAATCTCTTTAACTTCTTTTTAAATGGAAGTTTACAGGCGTATCGTGTTTTTTAATGTGGTAAATTATTACCTTCGCGATAGTTTGAACGGATATCTATACGAAATACCGGAGAAGTTGCTGCAGAAGTTACGGTACTATTCCTTATGATAATCTGCCTTTGTAAGTATAACCAACGAACCTACAGATATTTACAAATATTTTTTAAGTTAATATTATTACCTAAAGTATTTCCTAAACCTAAATTCGAAGCAAGGTACACCTAGCTAGCCAACTTAACCTAGAAAACGTAATTTACTAAAGACCAACTGAATTACTTGTTACAAAATTCAAATAAATATCACTACTCCCAATTTCTACCAAGCACTAAACACCACTATATAAACAGCACTAAATGAATCAGATATACACAAAATTTAGCTATTTCAATAGGTTTTCACTACTTTTTCACTACAATAATGCAAGAGGTCTCTCAACAGCCAACCGTTCTCAAGCGCATCCAACAATGCAACTCGCATCCAACAATTCCCAATACTCCTCCAAGCAAATACCGGGATGGTACCTAGCTAAATCCTACAGCCGCTTCCTTCCCTCTTCTGACTCTAGTTCCCAATCTCCCCATTTCCCATAAGGCCTCTGCTCAGCATACGAGTTGAGGCCGCCTGATCGTCCTCCATAGTTTTGACCCCTGACCCAAATTCTCACTCTCCAGAACACTGACGTTGAGGCGGTAGAGGTGGGATTCCTCGCTGATTCCGAGAGAAAAATCGTCGCTGTTCTGGCAAGAGGTCATATCTCCCAGTGCTCTTCCTATCCACTATTTTCCTCAAAACTGGTCACGCCTCGCAGCCACATATGGCTATTTAGTCCATCAGAACAATATTCGTTGCGTTCATTTTCATATGCTTAGGTGTAAAGGGAAATGAACCTTACCGTACCGCACTCTAGGAATGTATATTTGCTTGACTTATTTACGCACTCTTACAGTGTAATGTACTTAAGGTTACTCTTCCTATACACGTAAATACAGTAAAATGAACACAACGAATATTGTTCTGATAGTCTAAATATCCATATGTGACTGGAAGGCGTGACCAGTTTTAAGGAAAATAATGGATAGGAAGAGCATTTTGAGATACGGCCTTTCGCCTGCACAGAGACGAAATAACCGTGAAAAGTAAATGGATTAAGAAAGAAAGAAAGAAAGAAAGAAAGAAAGAAAGAAAGAAAGAAAGAAAGAAAGAAAGAAAGAAATAAATAGGATTATTACAATAAATTAACATCCCAATAAACTGGCAAACACAGTTTTATATACACTGACTGACAGAGCAAATGCAACACCAAGGAGGAGTAGTTCGAAAGGGATGAAAGTTGGGGAAAAACAGAGACGGCATGGACGAATAATTGATGTTTATTTGAAACCGATATGCAGGTTACACAATGCGCACGGCATCGACTCAGTAGGATGTAGGACCACCGCGAGCGGCGATGCACGCAGAAACACGTCGAGGTACAGAGTCAATAAGAGTGCGGATGGTGTCCTGAGGGATGGTTCTCCATTCTCTGTCAACCATTTGCCACAGTTGGTCGTCCGTACGAGGCTGGGGCAGAGTTTGCAAACGGCGTCCAATGAGATCCCACACGTGTTCGATTGGTGAGAGATCCGGAGAGTACGCTGGCCACGGAAGCATCTGTACACCTCGTAGAGCCTGTTGGGAGATGCGAGCAGTGTGTAGGCGGGCATTATCCTGCTGAAACAGAGCATTGGGCAGCCCCTGAAGGTACGGGAGTGCCACCGGCCGCAGCACATGCTGCACGTAGCGGTGGGCATTTAACGTGCCTTGAATACGCACTAGAGGTGACGTGGAATCATACGCAATAGCGCCCCAAACCATGATGCCGCGTTGTCTAGCGGTAGGGCGCTCCACAGTTACGGCCGGATTTGACCTTTCTCCACCCCGACGCCACACGCGTCTGCGGTGACTATCACTGACAGAACAGAAGCGTGACTCATTGGAGAACACGACGTTCCGCCATTCCCTCATCCAAGTCGCTCTAGCCTGGCACCATGCCAGGAGTGCACGTCTATGCTGTGGAGTCAATGGTAGTCTTCTGAGCGGACGCCGGGAGTGCAGGCCTCCTTCAACCAATCGACGGGGAAATTGTTCTGGTCGATATTGGAACAGCCAGGGTGTCTTGCACATGCTGAAGAATGGCGGTTGACGTGGCGTGCGGGGCTGCCACCGCTTGGCGGCAGATGCGCCGATCCTCGCGTGCTGACGTCACTCGGGCTGCGCCTGGACCCCTCGCACGTGCCACATGTCCCTGCGCCAACCATCTTCGCCACAGGCGCTGCACCGTGGACACATCCCTATGGGTATCGGCTGCGATTTGACGAAGCGACCAACCTGCCCTTCTCAGCCCGATCACCATACCCCTCGTAAAGTCGTCTGTCTGCTGGAAATGCCTCCGTTGACGGCGGCCTGGCATTCTTAGCTATACACGTGTCCTGTGGCACACGACAACACGTTCTACAATGACTGTCGGCTGAGAAATCACGGTACGAAGTGGGCCATTCGCCAACGCCGTGTCCCATTTATCGTTCGCTACGTACGCAGCACAGCGGCGCATTTCACATCATGAGCATACCTCAGTGACGTCAGTCTACCCTGCAATTGGCATAAAGTTCTGACCACTCCTTCTTGGTGTTGCATTTGCTCTGTCAGTCAGTGTACAAGCATTGAAGGCCTTCCTGACACAGGGGAAGGAGTGCGGGTATTAGGGAATTTGAAGAGTGTAGTGATGACATTTCAGTTTAGCAGCTTCTTTCTATCTGCCCTCTTTACTTTGAATTGACATACCTCAAAAGGAAGCTGCAGGAAAAAGATTTTAATCGGGAAATGGTCAGTAAAAGTACTTCGATAGACAAGCTTTTTTAAAAAAGGAAATAGAATAAACTTGGTGATGGTAACTCCATTTTTCTCCAGCAAAATGTATACTAACCTCACACAGCCGTGAACGTTCTCTTGACTGTCATTTATGACGTCGGCAATTCTTCTCCAATTTTTCCCTCCTATTCTTATCTTTCTGGAATCTAAGTAATCTAGTTCCTTTAGACGAATGTATTTTGCAATCTAGAGCAACACAGTAACTCATTATAAATTAAATCTCATTGCTCTGGGTAACACGCAGACGAAAGCAAGTAGAGAGCTTTGATCCCAAAATGACCGCATTGGCAAAGAATTCTGAGAGCGTAATCAGACCTTTGTATATGAACCTTGCGGAAGGCTAGTGCACAGTGAGCCATCTAGTGACGAACGATAGTAGCACTTACTATAGACCAAGGGTAAAACATTCTTAAATTCAAAACTTCATTAGTAGGGAAGTTATGATCGTGAGCCGACGACATTTTCTTCTGAAGACATGGATCAAATTCTCTGCGAAACTTTAAGAACCTCACCTTATTTTCTAACACGGCAAAAAGTAAAACGCTCATTATCATGCAGTGGTGGGCACTGAATCCCATCTACCGCGTGCTGGGGTAAATAATTTTGTATTTCATTTTTCATATTATTCCTCAGAACGCTTTTTATCAAGTTAAAACCTGCAAACAGCTAAGAAGTAAATCAAGCCAAGTACTTTTTTTTTTGCTAGTTGCTTTACGTCGCACCGACACAGATAGGTCTTACGGCGACGATGGGACAGGGAAGGGCTAGGAGTGGGAAGGAAGTGGCCGTGGCCTTAATTAAGGTAGAGCCCCAGCATTTGCCTGGTGTGAAAATGGGAAACCACGGAAAACCATATTCAGGGCTGCCGACAGTGGGGCTCGAACCTACTATCTCCCGAATACTGGATACTGGCCGCACTTAAGCGACTGCAGCTATCGAGCTCGGTAAAGCCAAGTACAGCTGTCTCGAAAACCCGCTCGCTCTACAACAGTTTAGCACTCTCCAGCGAGCTGGGTTTCTATGCCGGCGAGAAAGAAAGCTACCCCAACGAAATTCAAGTCGGGGTATTGACGCATTCGTTTGAAACCTCCTTGTCCTGGGGATCGGGTGGTCTATGAGCCACCCTCCAGATTCACGACGTCTTGTGGTGAAAGACCAGCTATCTCTTGTAAGGTATGTTAGTTGTAATAGTTAACACTCGAAGTGTTAAGCGCCACACATCAGAGGCTACATACAAATATCAATATGTTAACAGTATAGCCACTTGCACATCGTCTTGCTAATACAAGGGCGAGTCAATAAATAAGTCGCAAAACTGAATTGAGGCAAAAATAATCAAAGTAACTTTCTGACATTTATTTCACTTTTCCACATATTCACCCTGTACATTCAGGCAATTATCCCATCTCTTTACAAGTCCTTGAAAGCCAGCAGCAAAGAAGCCCTTTGGTTGCTGTCGCAGCCAACGTGTAACCTAATACATTACGGCATTATCTGTATCAAAATAACGGCCACCCAAATGATTTTTTAGGGGCCCATACAGATGAAAATCACTGGGGGCTAAGTCAGGACTGTACGGTGGATCTTCCAAGCGCTCCCCATCTCTGATGCTTTTTCTTCCAAGGTTGAACTTCTGGATCCAATTGAACACAGCTTTACGTGGGAAACAGTTTTCACCATAGACGGGATGCATTTCGCGATGCACAAAAAACGCACAACTGTACGCTGTTCTTCTCGTGTACAGTCATGCAACACACGCGCCATCATGCACTAACAGCTTCTGACTGAGTGCCTGCAAGATGTCGTACGACAAGCATACATATGCTGCCATCTGCTGGCAAAACTTGAGAGCGTAATTTCAAATGGTATAAGGCAAACACCTGTTTGCGACTTATTTATTGACTCACCCTCGTAAAAATAGAGCTATTTTGTGAAATTTATTGTAAAAAAAGGTATATATTTTATTTTGAGTTCGGCATTTATAATGTATGTATGTTGGGTATTCAGCCCGAAGGCTGGTTGGATCCTCAACAGGTTCACCATTAGCTGTCATAGATGGCCTAGGTGTCACTGAAGAGGCGTACTAGGGAAATGAGGAGTGAGGTAGTTTCCCGTTGCTTTCCTCACTGAACCAGAAGTTGCTATTGCACATCAGTCTGCCAAGCCCACTGAAATGCGTGCACCAACCGACCCTATGAGAGACATTTTCACACCATTCATAGCAGGGACTGGCTGCATAAAGAATGGCATTACTAGCGTCACTCATACCTCAGTCACTTTCATTTTGTCAAAGCCAAGGATGAGACTGAGACAGGTCAATGAAAGTAACAAATTTGATATAGCCCATACCAGAAGACACAGTGCACTGTAAACACTACCTCTTGCCAGCAAAGGCCTGCATTGGGATTATTCATTGATTGTAGAGGATTTTTTCAATATATTCGGCGAATATTTAGGTTGCCCGGCATGAACACAGAGCCTAGCGCGGAACACAAGTATTTTGTATTTTGATTCTGTGCACCCAAAAATTTTGCCTGTAATGCTGGTAGAGACTGATTTTTGTGTAGTATTGTTCTTGTATTACAGGTGAAGTTTTCACGAGTTCTGTGGCATTCTTCGTAAATATAACATCCGTCGTGAGGAATACTTTTCCACGTTTGTTGTCGCTGTACCCACAATCAGTAAGCGAGTGAAACTGTAAAATATCCGCTAACTTTTGCTCATTCAATGATGGTTAGGACTTATTTTTAAACAAGAAAGTCTCAATACATTTTTGTGAAAACCATTACGATGAGTCAGCGGAAGAAACTTATAGTTCATTGTTTAAATTCTTCTGTAGCCTATGTTATGATGCTGCCGTGAATACCAATTTGGAAAATGTTAGTGTGGTGGGTCTTTCTTGTTTTGCAGCTGTAGTAACGAGCGTGTTCACCGCACGCCGTTGTTATCATGTCAACAATTATGGGCCGTGAAAGCATCAACCTAAATGATTTTTCTAACAGTTTTTTTTAGTTCATATATATTTTCAGCTCAGATCAACAGGAAGCCTTGACACAGTTGTGGAAATGAGATTTGTATGCTTAATTCCTGGCTCTTTATCTCTCTGTCTCTGTAATATCACTCGTACTTTCTTCAACTGGTGTAACTCAAAGCATTCTGTTGGCACTTTGCCGGGGACCGCGAGCCAAGCAAGAGGAAAGTCTGCCTGGCTCGGAGCTGCAAGGGGACGGAGCTCAGCGACTGTGAAAATTACAGCCAGTTTGCCTGGGGCGAAAGTAAAGCTAAAACCATCTAGCAACCGAGGGTAACCAGACTGGTTTTCTTACCTCCCTGGACAGGCACTGACACCTACCATGAGATGTGACTGCTCGTTAGCCCGCTATTCTCCTCCCGCAAGGTTCCAAGATCGAATCCTGACAATCACTCAGAACAAACAAACAGAGAACTGTATCACATGCGGTGCAACAGCTCATTGGAATATACTTAGACCGAGACGTGTTTAGATACTGCATTTCTACAAGGTCAGCTTATGTGTAATATCCAACTCAACCTCAGAGCCGATAGCTGTGCAGTCAGGGTAGAAAAGTGTAACTCAGAGTTACCAAACTATGTACAATCTTTAGAAAAATCAAAGCTTGAAAAAATAAAGATTCAAATTAATTTTTACGAACTGAATGACATTGGTCTGGTAATTTTGCACATTCGCTATCCAGCCGAGAGTCCGGATGCCAGGTCGTTCTGCCAATAAAGGAAGTTATCCTGGTAGGCAGCTGTCGATATGAACGGTGAATGGCTTTTACAGAGGAGGGATAACAGAGTGAAATTTAATGAAAGCACATTGAAAACACATTTACATTGAATAATTCTTACGTTCGGTGTTTGTTATTCCCAATCGTTCACTGTGTGCCTTCAGCAAGATAAACTTTACAAACCAATATGCTAATGGCTTACGTCTTTGTTTCAGGTAAGGATCACACGACTGACTCCCCAACCTAACAGTGTCAGGTAGGACTCGTCCACTAGAATAACATGATTTGAATTTCAGATCAACGTCTTCATCAATATTAATACCTTCACTAATTGTACTTGCAACTGGAAAACAGAAAGTTTTCTTTTAATTTCTAACAGATCTTCTGGATATTTGAGTGTGTTAGATGTCAAGCAGTATAATCTGTAAATGGGAATGGAATTTGTTGTAAATAATATATTATTTCAGTATTTATAACTTAATGGTATTTAAAGCTTATTATTTTCATTTGTTTAGTTCTTTAACCCCTAATTGATTTTATTAATATCATATCACGTATCAAAGAACAGTTTAAGATTTTTACACTAAATATCAACAATCAATTTTAACTGGTGATGGAGGCACTTTTGTGTATGTGGGGCTATGCCCTTTCTCCATTCACCATCCCTAAATTGTAACTACAATTAGTGGAAAATAAATAATAATAATAATAATAATAATAATAATAATAATAATAATAATAATAATAATAATAACAATAACCTGCTACTGTGAAGAAACTGGAATAAAATAAAATGAAGTCTGACATTCCTTCTTTATGAAAATGAGAAAGCCATGTAATTTATAACTGCTTTGATCGAGCTTTTCTTAATTTCCTTCGACAGCATATGACTTACGAAAAGATCGAGTAAATCGTTATAACTTTGCTTTTATTTTCAATAACATAAATCGACATTTGCCACAATTTTTATTTTAGCCTACTTCTAATCAAAACAAGTACCTACTAACTGATTAAAAGACAGAAATCGTAAAATGGTCAAGTGTGTCAGCGTGAATACTATTTGTACCGGGTGGTACACTTCTACGCCGCACATTAGAATTTTCCGCCTTAAAGTACTCCTCTACAGGGGAAACAGTGAACTTAAAACTGGATCTACTCAAACCTTTCCTCTGAAGATGTCACTGTGTGAATTTCGATATGTTTTTGTTTACTATTTATCAAGAAGTTTGGACATTCTCTCATAGATGTCACTGCCTAAAAACTGTGATTATGCACCCTGGTGCGAAGTGAAGGAACTTTCTTGAAGAAATTTGGTACTCATAAGTTTTTGTCCTTACTCAATTTCGTTCTTTCATTTGTGGGTTTGGCAATATTAATCTTTCTTTCCGCCAGTTTTGAACTTAGCCAATCCAGAATTTCTGTAATAATTTTTGACCAAACGTGTCTTTCTTCTTCTTCTTCGATTTTGATGTGTAACTTTAAGCTACCCAATATAAGCCTCTGGGTGTGTCTTAGTTATTCATGAAAGGTCTCGAACCTTTACCGAGGGTATAAAAACTGCTGATTTTCTTGTCTCTCGGCAACTTCATCAACATCTAACCTTGTGTACGGACATGTAGCAGGAGGCGGGAAGCGCCTCTTCCATCAGGCAGCAATTCTTCAGTAAGGTAATGGCCGCTTAACATCTTTATTTCTTGCTAGCTCAGCAGTTTAACCCGCGGGAAAGGTCTTTAACTTTTACAATGTAACGTACCTTTCTAAAAATATAAATTTGTGCCGGCTTATATAAAAACATATATCTGTAACTGTAAATCGGGGATAGAGAATACTTTACACTCTCGAGCTCCCCTTCATTTTGATTTGAAGTGGCTACGTTTTGTTAACTGATTTTCTACTATTCCTTAATGTGTTAAATTTATTCACTATAGGAGTCACCTCCATAGTCTGGGAATAGCCCCTGTTTCGTCGGCCTAGTGCCTCTTAGGTTTTAAGAATGTATGTGTAGGAGTGCAAGTACACGCCTCCATTCATTTTTGCATTTTGGGCCATTTACTTAACCTGTTCTTTTTCTACAAAAGCCCAGTAGGCTGGGTACAAGATACCCCCGTTTCATTTTGTGTAAGTTGTGCCTTGATGGCAATTAAGTGTAAAGTCTGGTATTGCCTTTGATAGGATTGAAAAACTGAGAGCGGGTCGGCTCTTTTAGGTATTGGAAATGTGCCTCTAGGGGGCTTGACATGGCTAGGTGGGAGCAAGTGCTCCATGTTATTAGGGGATTTCTGCTCTTTGTAAAACTATGCTCCTCTGTAAGGTGGGATGTTCAAAAGTTGTAAAACTAGGGACTTGTTCCCAAACTGTGTTAAAAGTTGAAATCTTGGATTTTTCTAAGCTGGGTACCATTGTTATCTCAACTAGTTAGAAGTTGTTAAGTTTTGTTGCTGCTTGTTGTAGAGAGAAAAATATAACCTTGTTACAGTTTTAAATTAACTTTAATTTTGTAGTTAGACCCATCCACCCCGGCACCTTCTTTCACCTCTGCTGATCCACAAAATCACGGTAACACTATTTAATTAAATTATTTATTTATTTATTTATTTATTTATTTATTTATTTATTTATTTATTTATTTATTTATTTATTTATTTATTTATTTATTGTGTTAGTGGTAAGTATGGAAGTTCTGTCGGGACACGGGAGTACATTGCTCCTACTCGTCGTCATGAAGCTGAACAAATTATAAGGGAGATTTCCATTTTTGAAGAGGTACATGAGACTCGGGGTCACACAGCCTTCTCCAAAAGAGAGAGCCACGTTCTGGGCGCCGGGAATATCCCACTTAGCACTGAGGTTAAATGTAGTGCAAGTCTTTATCTTCTACTCTTCCAAGGACCCTTAGGGCCTGTACGTTGATGGCTTTGCTTGACTTGAGAGGTACAAACACTAGGAATGGTTTGCGAAAGGAGTCATGTTGAGTCGAGACTACTGCTTCTGGAACACTCTCGACTTCAACGTCGACTCAGTTATGCACTAACGCCATCTACCAACAGTTTTCAGCAGTCGTTTTATTTATAGGTTTACGTCCTTCTTCTGATAAACCCCTGACGTGATGCGATAAACACAAGGAGAACATTGTTAGCCAGCAAACATTAAATATTGTTTCGGGTTAGCATCATTGTTGTTAATGTCATTTTAGCGATAATAATAATAATAATAATAATAATAATAATAATAATAATAATAATAATAATAATAATAATAATAATAATAATACAGACTGAGTAGCTCAGACGGTCGAGGCGCTGGCCTTCTGATTCCAACTTGGCAGGTTCGATCCTGGTTCAGTCCGGTGGTATTTGAAGGAGCTCAAATACATCAGCCCCGTCTCGATAGATTTACGTATTGGCTCGTGAAAGAACTCCTGCGGGACTAAATTCAGGCAACTTGGCGCCTCCGAAAGTCATAAAAGTACAGTAGTTAGTGAGACGTGAGGCCAATAACATTATTAATTAATATCAAGTTCCAATATTTTCCCAGTGTGAAAAGGGAACACTGTGAAAAACCACCTTCAGGTCTGCCAGGGGTGTGGCTTCGAACCCATCATCCCCCAGACACAAGCTTATAGCCACGTTGCTCGTACCATACAGCCAAATCAATCAATCAATCAATCAATCAATCAATCAATCAATCAATCAATCAATCAATCAATCAATCAATCAATCAATCAATCAATCAATCAATCTATCTATCTATCTATCTATCTATCTATCTATCTATCTATCTACTGATCAGACATTCAATATGTACTCAATTTTCTCTGTGTCTACTGTGACCTTCCTGATTCTATTTCAAGAATTCTAAGTTGCAGTCACAGAAGCGCCCGATTTCATTTAAAGGGTCAGTTGGTTGGATGCCAAGTGTGGTCGTGTCGAGCCTGGTTCAATAGAGGTATTATCTCTCTCATTTATGGCCCTTCTTTCCTTTCGGCTCGCAGTCAACACGAAATGAAAATAATTTCCAAGCGCATTTCATTCATACAATATCTGGGCCATGACAAAGTAACGTGGGGTGGTTGAGCTAGGACTGTGCGTTAAATCTCATATGATATTGAACGGGATTTGAGCTACGAACACATTAGTAAGAAGTCACGATAATGTCACTCGGTTATCACTCTCCCATTTACATTATTTATTGTTATTATAATTAACATTCATTTGATGATTCCATTTTAACCGAATCTCTGACGGAATTGTGAAAGGCGTTCAGTTCTTCCTCATTCCTTTAACAATCGATAGACCACTTATCCGGGTCATACGCCTAATGTTGCTTAACGTCTAAGTTCTCCAGGTTTCAAGTTATTCTTAAAGCCCGGAAGGGCATTGTGGTACACGAGCTTTTGCCGGTGCAGTTACGATATCATGAGCATCAAAATGTTAATTTATATGAGACACACACTTAGAAATAAAACCATCTTTAAAGATATGACCTGAAATCGGATAAAGTTAAAATATAATGGTGGTTCTCCTGTGGAGATATCATCAGTTCTTTACAAGACTTAGCATAAATCACAAAGGCAATAACTATATTTTGCAGATATATATTTTAAAATGTTGAAAGTCTTTGGTTTTAATAGTATAATAAGCACCAAACTTGTGACCTATATGGATCGCACACGTAGAAACAAGGCCATTTTAAGGAAAAATCTTGAAGTCGGATGAAGTTAAAATATATAATCCCCTCCCCCAAGCCCCATGGCACTACAGCCCTTAATGGGCCTTGGCCTACCAAGCGACCGCTGCTCAGCCCGAAGGCCTGCAGTTTACGAGGTGTCGTGTGCTCAGCACGACGAATCCTCAAGGCTTTTTAGACCGAGGTCGCTATAGCTCCTCAATTCTAATCACGTAGGCTGAGTGGACCTCGAACCAGCCCTCAGATCCAGGTAAAAATCCCTGACCTGGCCAGGAATCGAACCCGGGGCCTCCCCTACACTACGGGGCTGGCAACATATATAATGGTGATTTAAAATATGGGAAGTTGTTTATGTTGTTAATACGTTCTATTCAAATTCAGTAAAATGTTGAAGGGAAACTCTTCTCAGATGACAATTAGTGTTGTTTGTATGGAACGCGTTGGAATTCGCAGAATTGTTCCAGTGTACAGAGAGTTTCCCTGATATTTCCTCCTGAAAGGTGATATGTGTGTTCTATTGTGTGGCAATCTTTCTACAATAATAAACCCACTAGTGAAACCATACAATAAAATTATTCCAAATGAGAGTGATGCCAGGAAGTTTCTGTACACAATCGTGAACGTAGAATGTATCATTCCGATTTCCTGACACTCTCAATCTTCCGTGTACCTGGGGTCAATAGTACATAAAATATATTTCAAGCTAAGAATGTCAGAACATCAATTTCTCCTCTCCACAGATTAAGCTTTACCTACAACAGTGCAGCTCGTAGAAATGATTCCTTTGACTTCTGTGACAATTCAGAGGCAGTAAAATGAAATGGCCTATGGTTTTTAGTGCCGGGAATGTCCGAGAACAAGTTCGGCTCGTCAGGTGCAGGTCATTTGATTTGACAGCCGTAGGCGACCTGTATGTCGTGATGAGGATGAAATGATACTGAAGACGACACGTACACTCAGCCCCAGTGCCAGCCAAATTAACCAGTTATAGTTACAATTCCAGACCCTGCCGGAATGGATCCAGGGACCCCTGTGACCAAAAGCCATGGAGTGGCAGTGCTTACAAGCTCACACCGCGAAAATCTTATTCAGGGGTGAGTTTCGCAGAAACTATTGTATGCATCACTCTGCATTTCTATGCATGCTTAAGCATATCAAGAGTTGTACTGAACAGGAGCCAATGGTAAAATATATTTCGCTTAAGTATAAACATATTTTTCTAATATCACAGGTCAAATATGTTTACAACGAAATAGAACAAATCCATCGTACTCTCTCTCCAAATGTATGTTAAAGAGTTGAAGCTTCTTCATGCACATTCTCGGTACCCACGTCTTACTTCTTTAGTAAAATAAATGAGTTATATTTACTGGGTTCATTCAAAAATATAAATGATATTGAAATATACACTTCCCTAGAATGTGATTTCAATTTTTATGGCAATATAAGCAATACTCTCATAAGAAGCCTCTAAAAATCTTAAAAGTGGAACCAGTTATCAAATTCCATTCTATAAATAAGCACACACAATGCAAAGGTTTACCATTAGCCCTGTATTGTCTTATGAAGTTATGCGATTTTTAAAATAATATATATATTTAACTGCAGTAGTGACAGCCTCTGTGGTGTAGTGGTTAGTGTGATTAGCTGCCACACCCGGAGGCTCGGGTTCGATTCCCGACTCTGCCAAGAAATTTGAAAAGTGGTACAAGGGCTGGAACGGGGTCCACTCAGCCTCACCTCAGTAGAGGTGGGTTCGATTCCCACCTCAGCCGTCCTGGACGTGGTTTTCCGTGGTTTTCCACCTTCCTTCGAGGCAAATGCCGGGATGGTACCTAACTTAAGGCCTTGGCCGTGCGCGTAGAGGCGCGCGGCTGTGAGCTTGCATCCGGAAGATAGTAGGTTCGAGCCCCACTATCGGCAGCCCTGAAGATGGTTTTCCGTGGTTTCCCATTTTCACACCAGGCAAATGGTGGGGCTGTACCTTAATTAAGGCCACGGCCGCTTCCTTCCAACTCCTAGGCCTTTCCTATCCCATCGCCGCCATAAGACCTGTCTGTGTCGGTGCGACGTAAAGCCCCTAGCAAAAACTTAAGGCCACGGCCGCTTCTTTCCCTCTTCGTTGTCCATCCTTTCCAATCTTCCCATCACCCGCAAGGCGCCTCTTCAGCATAGCATGTGAGGCCGCCTGGGTGAGGTACTGGTCAACCTCCCCAGTTGTATCCCCCGACCCAGAGTTTGAAACTCCAGGACACTGCCCTTGAGGTGGTAGAGGTGGGAACCCTCGCTGAGTCCGAGCGAAAAACAGACCCTGGAGGGTTAACAGACAAAGAAGAAGAAAAAAGGAGAAGAAACGTATATCTACCCCTCAGTCCCGTTTCACGGTATGGGATCGGGGATGAGTTCAGAAATTATGCCATGTTTTTTGGCTGGATGTCCTTCCTGACGCGAACCTCAGCTGAGGAGCTAATGGAGAAGAAAATAATGATGCTGAATAAAACTGAGTTAGGAAGTGGAGGGAAAAGGCTGTAGCCTATGAATAAAAACTGTCCCAACATTTTCCTGGAAGTGCAAATTGAAACCGCAGAAACTCATTTTCAGGATAGCCGAAGACGGGGTTCGAACCCACTCATCTCACTCGTCTTCATAGCCTGAGCGCATTAACGTCCGCGGCCACTCCGTACGGTAGTTAAGTATTATAATACGTCAAAAATACTGGTAATTCACAGACAAGCACAGACCCAGCCTAGAGACAGATTAAGGGATCTGGAGGCAGCTCATGATTTCTTCTATCTTGAATTAACTATGTACGACGCGGGAAGATGTGAGGCTGGAATGAGAAGACGAATTAGTTTACGATGGTTTTCTATGAACAAACTCCACCAAAATATATAATATATTTCAATAACAAATAACACAAAGTTCTGTCCTGCTGAAACTCTTGTCTTCTTCATCAATGTCCATTTGTATGGTTGTGAGACATAGACTACCAAGTCCAGAGACCAACAACGTAATGATGCGTTCAAAATGTGGAGTTCCCGCAGAATGCACTGTGTACAATGGACTGAACTATTTTTCATCTTTCTTCGATCTTGACCAGCTGTAGACTACGTGAAGTAACTTCATGATTTCCTTCTTTTCCTTGGCTTCCTGTCTTTTCCAGTATTTCTTAATTCTTTCACCCGTCCAGACAGATTTCCTTTGCTTCACTTTCTCCAATAATCCCACAAACTCCTCGATCTTTTTTTTTTCTGGAAACGGCTCTAACTAATATGTCGTTTCATGTGATACCAAGATCAGGCATATTCTTTTCAACTTCAATGAATCGGATTTTTTGTTTTGGGATTTTTATTGGAATGATAAAACATTTTCTTCGTTAGCCTTTCTGGATTCATCTGGAAAATGATGTATTTCTTCCATTCATTATCATTTTTATTTAGACCAAAAATACATTTCGGTACTTTCCTTCTTTTCTATTTGAACAATTTCTCCCTTTTTACTTAATTTCTCTTGTCCTAGTCGTTTAATTATAAGTAACCAAGAGCATCAAAGGAAAGAGGATAGCATAGTTGTGATATTGTTTTGTTTACTTCTTTATCAAGATCATTAGACTTAATTATATCTCCGAGGCACTTACATTTGTTTAATTCCTTACTTTTTTCATATTTCGTGTTAGATATTCTGGAGCTTATTTAATGTTTGTCATAGATTTCGTTTTGTCGAAAGAAATTTGTAACCCTGGTTTTTCTGCTCTCTCTTTTAAAAGGTTGCTTTGTTTCGTTGCAATATCTGTATTATCTGATATAATAGGTAAATCATTTGCAAAATCAATTTACTGTCGGACTTTTTGTATAGAATTTCTTTGAGTTTGATTTTCCATTCTCTGATCACTTACTCTAAATTTGCAACTGTGTGGCTCTTCAGTCTGACGAAAGTAACTTCGAGTATATAAATGTATCAACTATTTGAAAGAGAAATATGGCAATCGTATTACACCAACAAACGAACAATACAGTCAAAGTTAATTTCGGCAGACTTGAAGAGCCTAATAGTTTAAAATGAACTGAGTCGAAACTGCAAAGAGATGTCCTCAGTTACACTAGCGGAAATGGAAAGGGTTACACCATGACATACCGCTCGGATATTTACCAAACTTTGTATCTTGCCGGGCTGAGTGGCTCAGACGGTTGAGGCGGTAGCATTCTGAACCCAACTTGGCAGGTTAGATCTGTCTCAGTCCGGTGGTATTCGAAGGTACTCAAATACGTCAGCCTCGTGTCGATAGATTTACTGGCCCGTAAAAGAATTCCTTCGGGACTAAATTGCAGCACTTCGGCTTCTCCGAAAACCGTAAAAGAAGTTAGTGGGAGGTAAAGCCAAGAACATTATTCAAACTTTGTGGAGATGTTCACAACATAACACGTATTAGATGGTTAAACTTTCAGTCCATTGGGAACTGTCCATCATCATCGTCATCATCATCATCATCAGCAGCAGCAGCAGTATGAGTTATGACCAACCAAGACCACGAATATACTCTTGTAATCGGTGTGGCACGGAAGGAAACAGATTCCGAATGTCATCTTGAGGGATTTCCTGCCATGCCTTGCCTTGCCATGAAGATTACTGCCTGGAGGTTGGTTTGGCAGTATGCGTCTTCTCACGACATCCCTGACATGCTGTATGGCTGATAAATCAGGGGACGGGGCAGGCCAGTCAAGGATCCGTACATTACCCAAGGCGTTTCTGATGTGAACTGCAGTGTAGTCTCTTGCATTATCATGCTGGAATACTTGATTTGGTACGTTCGTCATGACGGGTATGACAACGGGATGTACCATTCATGCCACACACTGAGGAGAATTTAGTCTCCGTTCAACAAGTATCAAATCCGTCCTGTTGCCATATCCAATTGCGCCCTACCCCATGATTCCAGGAGTTGGAGAGGTATGCACCTCGATAATCGCCGCTTCCTTTGACCTTTCGCAAGGTCGTCTACAGATATGTCCACGTCGATCTGACCGCTACAAACAGAAGTGAGACTCATCGCTGAACACCACAGAATGCCACTAAATGTCCCAGTTGAGACTGGCTCTACTCCATGCAAGTCTCCGTTGTCTGCGGTTTGGTGTCACCAGTAACCAAAGCATGGCAACTCGACATCGCAACCCAGTAATCTGTTCTCAAAGCTTCGCGGTGACACTCTGCCTGTAACCTCTGACGGGATTTCAGCTGTTGTCATCCGTTTGTTCGTCAGAGCCAGCCGACGTATCCTACGATCTTCTCGTGGTGTAGTCCTTCTGAAAGGTCCCGTGCCTGCTCTTCGTGCCACACTGTTGTCCTGAATCCATCGCGTTACTTCCCGTTCTGCAGTCATTACACTACAGCCAACGGTCTGTGCAATCTATCGGTACGATGCTTCCATATCCCTCGTGCCAATGATTCGACCTTTCACAAAGCCAAAACAAAATGGCGAAATCTGACCGTACACGCCCTCTAGGGATGCTGTGCTGCGATATCTAACTGAAACGAGTCGGTAACATTAGACACACGCAACAGTCACCACCTTTAAGAATGGCGTTTTCCGATACCAACAATTAGGTCGTACGAGGATGACATTTTAATAAACATATCTCACGGGCATGGAAGTACTGGGATTATCAGTTTGGTACCATTCGGTCAAGGTGTTCATGGTGTAAGACTTTCCATTTCCTCTAGTGTATTACAAAGTTTATCTATTGGACAAAGACCGTAAACTTGTGTAAGTCAAGTTTTGATTTCAAGAGGTTTTTGAGATTTTTATTATTCAATTACTCATCGGCATTTACGCAACAAAATACACTGGAGCATACATATATAATATGTGAGTTCTTCCGGTAGTACACTAAGTCAGATGTCACGTTGACAAAATTTCTAGTGTTCTTGCTCCACTTGTGGGGCGCATCAGCGCATACATCCGTCCAAATTCTATTAAACCTAACCCTCAGCATTCTGGGTAGTTCGAATCAAAATCCTTCATGAAGATAGAAGACAAACCATGAATTCCGGAGCAGCAATCGAGTATCAATCGATGATTCACACAAGGTGATTGTCTACTCTTCGTCAATGACATGGACTGATCGTTGTATCTCTGGAAGCGGTGGCAGCCCACGTCAGTTGTTTCAGAATACCTGCGGTAAAGCGGGATTCCAATTGTGACTAGAGAAAACTAAGTGCTTTACCAAATCAAAGAGAGCAACAGAGAGATCACTAGAACAGCGTAAAATCATGTGAGTGGAGATACTGAAGTAACTGGGCTGCTGGATTGAATCCAACTTGTCAGAGAAAGCTCACGAGATTTCATAAGCTGGAACTGGCCTATCCACCGACTCAACACATCTACAACAAGCCATGCCTGCCTCGTAATCTGAAGCTGAATACTAAATATTTACTACAATACAATCATCCACCAGGAAACCCTGTATGCCGTGGTGAAACTGAAAAGGTTTGATTCAAAAACAGGAAGTCAGAAAGATCCTGGGATCGACACTGGAAGATGCGGAGTACCGGAGACGTCACAATTCAGAGATATAGATGCTCTCTGACTGTGCCAGATAAAGGAGGGTAGCTTTCTATGATTATGTTGTAAGATCGTCTTCCAAAAGATCGACCACCTGATGAAACGAGAAAGTCAGTACCACCTGGTTCATGGTTACTGAAAGGGACATAAAAGAACTTGGGTTGACAGACTTACAAGGCAGGCAGACTGTGAGACAAATCCTGAAAAATGCCCATGGTTTTCAGGAAAAGCCTCTGAAGAAGACAATTACCCGCTGGTCAGAGGAAAGAAAGGAAGTACATCGGAACAACGTGCGACAATACTGGACAAAGATCAAAAGCCCAAGGGTCGAGCAAGCATTGTCCGAAGTAGGCCTATACGAAATAGTAAATTAAATAAATAAATAAATAAATAAATAAATAAATAAATAAATAAATAAATAAATAAATAAATAAAGTGAAGTTTTAGTGTCTAGTTTGCAAGTTAGACTGGATTAACAAAGCACCTCAAAGATCTTCTCTTTTCAACTTCCTCTGTGGCCTAATTTAGGTATGTCCATACTTCTAATCGTTGCACTTTAAGAACCTCACTCCAACGTAGTCACCAGGGTATTTCTGTACTTGTCTTACTATCATGACTGAGTCGATTACTCTCCTAGTTATCCCATGCTCCTTCATTTGAATCACTTGACTTCACCACTGACACCAGTTTATGTGTACGACTTCATCCACCGCAGAATCATAACACTGCTATCTCATGCATCCAAAATATTAATGTCAATAATAAAATCCAGGATAAATAACAAACTTGATTTCCAACTTGATCCAGACTAGTTTGGTTTCATGAAAGGGATGGGAACCAGAGAAGCATCTTTGGCTTCAAGAAGAATATTAGAAAGAAGAATGGAGATGAGTAGAAACACATATATAGCATTTGTAGATATTGAAAAGGCTTTTTATAACGTAAATTGGGACCAACGCTTCAAAATTATTAAATCTTCGGGACTAGACTGGAAAGACAGGAGGCTGACACTACGACTTTTTGAAGATCATACCACAAGAGTAGACAACAAAGGAAGCAGCCAGGAAGTAAAAATCAGGAAGAGAGTGAGACAGAGTTGCTCAATATCACCGTACTCCTTTAATGTATTCATCGAAAAAAGCTATAAAGAAGTTCAAGGCCAACACAAAAGGAATTAAAATAAATGGAAAACAAATCCATTGTATTCGATTTGCTGATGATACAGCAGTGGTTTCAGACTCAGAAAACGAATTATCCAAGATGCTGAATATACTGTCATCAAATTTAGTAGATTTATACTTAAACATTAACGTGAAGAAAACAAAAATTTTAGTTGTAAGTAAACATCCTGAGCGAAATCACACCAACATCAGGCTTGCTAACAAAGTAGTGGAACAAGTCACCAGTTTCCCTTATCTCGGAAGTCTAATTACAAATGATAACCGTAGCAGAAAAGAGATAAGAATAATAATAAGAAGAAGAAGAATAGCGCGTGCCTAACAAGCATTCAGCAAGAAAGGAAACCTTCTGACCAATATACATCTAGACACTGAGATTAGGAAGAGTTTTGTGATGTAATTTGTGTGGAGCGTACTTTTATGTGGATGTGAATGTTGGAACAATCCAAGAACAAGATAGGATACGGCTCGAAGCATTTGTGATGTTGGTCTGGAGGCGAGTGCTAAAAGTCAGTTGGACTGAAAAAAGAACCAAAGAAAGTATCCTGCGAGAAATACAGGAGAAGAAACAGCTGACGATAACAACACATAGGAGAGCAGATAAATTCATTGGACACACAGTGCGTCATAATACATTTCTGACCAATCTACTAGAAGAAAGGATCTTAGGAAAGAAGAGAAGAGGTCAACCTAGGAAGCAATTCCTTCAAGTATTGATGCACAATGTTGGATGTAGTTCCTACTGTGAGACGAAACGACAAGCTGAAGACAATGGTTGAATCGACAAGACATTGCCTTTAGACATTGACTGATTCATCCATCGAGTTTATTCCTAATGATATTGCATTTAGGAAACAAAATGCCCATTTTGTTATCTTCTGTAGTATATCAAATGGTAATATTGTATTCTTTTTGTTACAATATGCTTTACGTCGCACCGACACGTATAGGTTTTAAGGCGACGGTGAGACAGGAAAGGGCTGGGAGTGGGAAGGAATCGACCGTGGCATAGATTCAAGTACGGACACAGCATTTGTATTATGTGAAAGTGGTAAACCATGGAGCACCATCTTCAGTGTTGTCGCCAGTGGAGTTCGAACCCACTATCTACCGCAAGCAAGCTCACAACTACACGTCCCAAAAAGCGCAGTATCTCCCTCGGTTTTTCGAAAACATGAACATTTATTTCAAAATGTTAAAACTGGATAAACAGGAATATCACACATTATCATTAATGCTTTTAACAGTTTGATTGCATACCTAAAGGGGTTAGGAAAAGAAATACAGAAAGAAAGAAAGAAAGAAAGAAAGAAAGAAAGAAAGAATTAAAATACACCAAACACAGCTCTCTTATTTCAATCAATCACTACTGCTGATCTGTATTTAGGGCAGTCGCCCAGGTGGCAGATTCCCTATCTGTTATTTTCCTAGCCTTTTCTTAAATGATTGCAAATAAATTGGAAATTTATTGGACGTCTCCCTTGGTAAGTTATTCCAATCCCTAACTCCCCTTCCTATAAACGAATGTTTGACCCAATTTGTCCTCTTGTATTCCAACTTTATCTTCATATTGTGATCTTTCCTATTTTTAAAGACACCATCCAAACTTATTCGTCTACTGATGTCCTCCCACGCCATCTCTCCACTGACAGCTCGTCTCCTTTCTCCCAAGTCTTCCCAGCCCAAACTTTGTAACATTTTTGTAACGCTACTCTTTTGTCGGAAATCGCCCAGAACAAATCGAGCTGCTTTTCTTTGGATTTTTTCCAGTTCCTGAATCAAGTAATCCTGGTAAGGGTCCCATACACTGGAACGATACTCTAGTTGGGGTCTCACCAGAGACAAATATGCTCTCTCCTTTACATCCTTACTACAACTCCTAAACACCCTCATAACCATGTGCAGAGATCTGTACCCTTTATTTACAATCATATTTATGTGAGTACCCCAATGAAGATCTTTCCTTATATTAATACCTAGGTATTTACAATGATCCTCAAAGGGAACTTTCACCCCATCAACGCAGTAATTAAATCTGAGAGGACTTGTCCTATTTGTGAAACTCACAACCTGACTTTTATCCCCGTTTATCATCATACCATTGCCTACTGTCCACCTCACAACATTATCGAGGTCATTTTGCAGTTGCTCACAATCTTGTAACCTATTTATTACTCTGTACAGAATAACATCATCTGCGAAAAGCCTTATCTCTGATTCCACTTCTTTACACATATCATTGATATATATATATAAGAAAACATAAAGGTCCAATAATACTGCCTTCCGAAAATGACCGAGAACACTTTGGTTGGGATACTGTGTTTACAAAAGGAAAATAAACATTTAGGCAGTTCATCATAGGGAGTGGTTTCAGTGAAATGATGGGGAATATGTGACGGATTCATAAACAATGGCACACTACAATCAGCCCTGGGGAACCATTGTGTGTTTAGTACTGAAATCTTTCTATTAAATATAAATATAAATAATAATGACTAATGGAATTTGGGAGCCATAAATATACAAATAAATAATTCTTAAACTTTGCCGGCTGTTGAAACTCATCTTCAGGGTCGTTGCCTTGTGACAAGGAGATCTGAATCACTTGATACCTAAAAAATTAATATTGGAAAAGGAGTCCATCTGGTAATTTCCCCCACCCATAGAAATTAAACAGAATATATATTAATCTCATACAATTTACTTAGTCAATTAAACCTGTATTTACCTAGAAATCCGAGCAGAGCTCGTCGTGATACACCCTTGAACATATATAACAAAATAAAGAGAATATTGATATAAATAATAAATGTCTTAATTTATGAAATAACTCTCTCTCAATAACTGGTACTCAGTTTATTCCGCAACGCAAAATATTCACACGCAGTCATGACTCATTTTTCAAGAATGGACTCTACTTTGCTGATGGCGTTGGTATAGTTTGAAAAGGCCCAACACGTTACCTTACGTAGACTCTCCGTAGAATTATCTATGGCTAACATTCATAACCATAGCATGTTGTTACACTCCAGCATCTTTCTCCCTGGTTCCTTCAACAGCAGATCTCGAACTCCCAACATGGCATGGGACATCTTCCCACAACTCGTACAAAACACCTCTCCGATTACCACCAGTATCACATCTGCACACTGCAAGCTGCAACTTCCAACTCTCGACGCGTGCTTGCACCACACTAGCCCAAGCCAACACAACAGCATCTTAAAATAGCCCAGTTCCTGGAATTTTCCACCTCAGCTCCGTCAACACGTAAACCCCCGCTCGGAGACTCGTCACGTACACAACCGGGAGATAAACTGAGTGATCGAAACACACTAGTCCCAAATAAAATATAGAGAGTATCCATAATAACGAGAGTTCCAAAAAGAGTTACTAAGCCGCGACGGCTAAATACACACATAAATGAAATATACATATGAATAAATAATAATAATAATAATAATAATAATAATAATAATAATAATAATAATAATAATAATAATAATAATAATATCTGACCGGGGTTTGTCAGGTTACAATACTCCCCCTTTGTTTTCCAACAGATGCAAATGTTGGCAAAACAACACAAATCAGGTGGCTGATGGCCCAAGGACAGCTCCTCAAACTACCCATCAAATATACAATATACAACATTAGGGATCCCGATGGTATCTCCTCAAATTGAACACATTATAAGTTCCAATACATTTCCTATTAGCATCAATTAAGGAATATGCACACCTCCCTATCCTTCTCGCAACAATAAAAGGACCCTTAAGCAATTGAAAAAACTTAGACATGGTCTTATCCTCAGCGTTAGATGGGTGAGGCACTCGCAACAATACTTCATCTCCTACCTCTAAACTATCAGAGCACCTATTCTGAACTATCCTAGCACGTTTCTGACCAGACTTAACCAGCTTCTCCCTAGCAAGCTGTACAAATAGATCCTGAGGAACCTTCTCCACGCTCTCCAACCTCAATATCTTGGCCAACTCAAAATCAGGCTTTCTCCCAAAGTGCACCTCAATGGGTGTAAGACCAGTACTCTCATGTCTTGTGACATTGAGCCAATTTTCCATCCTACTTAAATGTTCATACCAAGAGCTATGATTATGACTTACATAGGTCCTAAACATCCGTCCAAGTTCCCTCATGATTCTCTCAGACATGTTTCCACAAGGAAACCTTATAGACGAATATGTTACCTGAATACCTCTGTCCTGTAGAGTCTTCTTCCAGATGTTCGAAGTGAACTGTGAGCCGTGATCGGATAGGATCCTCCTAGAGTTACCGAATTCCTCGCAATACTTACTCACTGCATTGGCTCATCCTCTAGCAGAAGCCTTCCGAAGTGGGTATAATTTAACAAATTTAGAGAACGAGTCAAGTATTACAAATATATATCGGTAGCCATACCTAGACTTAACCAACGGTCCATAGATGTCCACACACAGTAACTCACCTATATCCTCGGTTATCACAGCCTGCCTCGGCCCGTGCATATACCTGGGGCCATTGAAATCTTTCTATTAAATATAAATATAAATAATAATGACTAATGGAATTTGGGAGCCATAAATATACAAATAAATAATTCTTAAACTTTGCCGGCTGTTGAAACTCATCTTCAGGGTCGTTGCCTTGTGACAAGGAGATCTGAATCACTTGATACCTAAAAAATTAATATTGGAAAAGGAGTCCATCTGGTAATTTCCCCCACCCATAGAAATTAAACAGAATATATATTAATCTCATACAATTTACTTAGTCAATTAAACCTGTATTTACCTAGAAATCCGAGCAGAGCTCGTCGTGATACACCCTTGAACATATATAACAAAATAAAGAGAATATTGATATAAATAATAAATGTCTTAATTTATGAAATAACTCTCTCTCAATAACTGGTACTCAGTTTATTCCGCAACGCAAAATATTCACACGCAGTCATGACTCATTTTTCAAGAATGGACTCTACTTTGCTGATGGCGTTGGTATAGTTTGAAAAGGCCCAACACGTTACCTTACGTAGACTCTCCGTAGAATTATCTATGGCTAACATTCATAACCATAGCATGTTGTTACACTCCAGCATCTTTCTCCCTGGTTCCTTCAACAGCAGATCTCGAACTCCCAACATGGCATGGGACATCTTCCCACAACTCGTACAAAACACCTCTCCGATTACCACCAGTATCACATCTGCACACTGCAAGCTGCAACTTCCAACTCTCGACGCGTGCTTGCACCACACTAGCCCAAGCCAACACAACAGCATCTTAAAATAGCCCAGTTCCTGGAATTTTCCACCTCAGCTCCGTCAACACGTAAACCCCCGCTCGGAGACTCGTCACGTACACAACCGGGAGATAAACTGAGTGATCGAAACACACTAGTCCCAAATAAAATATAGAGAGTATCCATAATAACGAGAGTTCCAAAAAGAGTTACTAAGCCGCGACGGCTAAATACACACATAAATGAAATATACACATGAATAAATAATAATAATAATAATATCTGACCGGGGTTTGTCAGGTTACAGTACACATGATGGTCGTGGTTAATGGACCCTTTGTCGAATGCCCGCGCAGAATAAAATTTGCTAACACCAACATGTGCATGTGTAAATTTTATCGGCGCTACTTGATTGAATATTTAAATTATTCTGATGCTCCTGTAAACATCGCACAGCCATTACATTGCAAATGAATTCCCCAGCAGGATGGATTATCTGCTGTGATTTTGATGTATCGTTAGTACTGTGGAATGTACAATTATATCCGGCCACCGCAGTTCCGGTGTTATGTCGGTGGTAGGCTGGACGCACTTCAGCCTGAAGTCATGCACGAATATTAATTAATAAACCCACGGAAAATAGCCATCATTTTAGTTTAATAGGAATATTATACCCCGGTGGAGCCTGTAGAAATAATCACAGTAAATTAAATTTACGTTTTGACCTTTCTTTTCTTTCTTAATCTGCTTACCATCCAGGGTTGGTTTTTCCCTCGGACTCAGCGAGGGATCCCACCTCTACCGCCTCAAGAGCAGTGTCCTGGAGCTTCAGACTTTGGAGAGGAGGACCATTACCTCGCCCAGGCGACCTCACCTGCTATACTGAACAAGGGCCTTGTGAGGGGATGGGAAGACTGGAAGAGATAGACAAGGAAGAGGGAAGGAAGCGGCCGTGGTCTTATGTTAGGTACAATACCGGCATTTGCCTGGAGGTGAAGTGGGAAACCACGGAAAAACCACTTCTAGGGCGGCTGAGGTGGGAATCGAACCCTCCTTTACTCATTTGACCTCCCGAGGCTGAGTGAACCCCGTTCCAGCCCTCGTACCACTTTTCAAATTTTGTGGCAGAGCCGGGAATCGAACCTGGACCTCCGGGGGTGGCAGCTAATCACGCTAACCACTACACCACAGAGGCTACTTTGACTGTTCATTATCAAAATATTTGCTCGAATAATACACATTTTCATGGACCTTAGACACCTCAGAAACCACTGGTTTGCCGGGATGTGTAGCTCAGACTGTTAAGGCGCTGACCTTCTGACAGGTTCGATCCTGGCCCAGTCCTGTGGTATTTGAAAGTGCTCAGATACATCACCGTCATGTCGGTAGATTAACTGGCACGTAAAGGAACTCCTTCTGGAAATAATTCTGACACCTTATCGTCTTCGGAAGCCGTATGATGTAGTTAGTGGAACGTAAAAATATTATTGTTGGTTAGCGAGTCCAGCGGGCGGCAAAACATGGTTCTCCAGACCCTTGACGCAAGCCTAAATTTGAATATCAGAGACGCACCATTGTTATGATTTCCGTCAGCCCGTTGTGCTGTGGGGAAATGAGTGTAAGTTTGCTATTTTTCACGTAAATCTTACAACTGGAGGAGAAGCAAACAAAATAAAATTCTGGGGTTGACCAGTGCTTTTAAATTATTTCCGGTATATTACCGGTACCCTTAGTTTCTCGTTGATATGAATGCAAATATAGGAAGTGGTAGACTGTTGTTAAAACAATGCACAGAGTGATCACCCAAACCTTGCAGCCCGAATATGTTTTGAACTAGAAAGTGCTATTAATGGAGCTCCCGTGGCTCAGGAGGCAGCGCGCCGACCTTTCACCTCTGTATTGCGTGATTCCTATCCCGGTCACTCCATGTAAGATTTATTCTGGACAAAGCAGAGGCGGGACAATTTTTCCGCGGTTAATCTGGTTTTCTTTGTTATTTTAAATTCCAGCTACACTCTCCAATATCTTTTAATCTGTTAGTAATTAATCATTGCCCCAGAAGAGTGCGACAGGCTGCGGCAGCCGAGAAAATTCCATTCTCGCCGCTAGATGGGTCCTTCATTCATTTCATTCCTGACCCGGTCAAATGACTGGAAACAGGCTGTGGATTTTCATTTTCAAGGTGCGAATGATGTGCTGTTTTCACAAAAATGAATTGTAACTAAGGGCTCAAAATCGTAACCCATACACTGATTTTAATAGTTATTAGAATGCGTATTATTTTAGAATCACAGTTTTCAAATGGAGCAATGACTAATGGCACAAAGTACAACTGAATAGGAGGTCACCCGGGCTCCAGCCCGCATATCCATTGAGACGCGTTGTCTGTCTGTCACCGGTCGGCGGATGAAGCGTGGGTTTCGGCCCACAAGTGGCCACGGCTGGTCCGTGGTCTGACAGCTCTGAACTCAGACCGGCCAACCGAGTAGAGGATGACTCTACGTGACTCTACACCTCTGTATTCGGGAGACGGAGAGGGGATGGTCCCCACCGTCGGCTGTCGTGTGAATAGTTTTCCGTGGTTTTCCATTCTCCTGCACTAAGGCGAATGCCGGGACAGTTCTTAATATAGGCCACGACTGCAAGCCCTCATTAAGGTGAATGTCGGGACAGTTCTTAATATAAGCCACGGCCCCCAACCCTCGCACCTTCTCCGCATATCTCCTTCTAGGATACAAATCGCCTGGCCCGAGAGACGGCGTCACCGTCTAGGAGGCCCGCCTCCCCCTTCAGGGTAGGAATGAAAACATTCAGTAGTAGGAGAATGCCATTGGTGTTTTTCTTCAAGATTATATACCATGGGCGCCCATATGACAGTTTTTAGAGGGGGGCCTGACCTGGGGGTGTGTAGTATTTTAAATATTCTGGAAGATGAATGGTGACTTGTATTCCGCAGTAGAATAACACCCACGTTATCCTCTGCCTGTTGATGGGGTGCGGTACTACTACTTCTCCGTAATACCGACTTTTAAATCATTTTCTTAAAAGAAAAACACCTGACTACGTTGTATTTTTGCCTTTCCCTGAGAGCTAGAGGGGGGCCTCGGCCCCCCTTGCCCCCGCGTATAGGCGCCCTTGTTCTATACACTGCACGGCCTTACGTCTAAACTGAAGTTTCGCAAAACAAATGAGCATCGCCTTTCTTCTGTTGCCAGCGCGCTACGCCCGTGAGAACAGCTGATGCAATACGACTGCGGTAAACAGCCCTTGTAAAATGTACTACCGTTTACCGTACTCAGAAAAACGAATGAATATGGATTGGAAACAAATTCACAAAAACTACACTAAGAACATCTGACACTAATAAGAGAACATATTATTACAAATAAAAGAGAATGAGGAAATAAAACATCACTCACCGCTAAAGGCTGGCAAAGGAAGGAGGTTATGGCCTACAAAGGGAACACTTCACTGATTGTCAGTCACTAGAACCCTCCAACAATATGAAAAACACACTAACTACTGAAGGAAAAATTCAAAAGATCGCGAAGCATATCGAATAGCTTACACGCTGAGCGAGATAGGTTAAGCACGTTGCTAATGTAAATATTAGAATTGGCGACTGGGTTTCATGATCGTGCTTGCCGATATAAATCGATATGGATGGCAGATTGGGGTTGGTTGGATGTCTATGCTTCAGCACATAACCACCAGACCGAGCCAAAATCTGCCAAAACGTCAATTTAGAAGTAGAGCCGTGCGGAGTATAGTACAAGTAGTTGACGATCTTCAAAACTGTAAATCCCGACAACTGTCAGCTCCGTCAATTGCTTAATTATGAGGCTATGATGTTTGTTTCCTTTACAGTACACTGCATTGCGACTTCCTTATCACCTACTTTGTATTAGTTCAAGAAGTAGGGCGTGATGGAAGGTGGTGATTACCAATGCCGACATGTTAATGGCGTATGGAGAACGTAGGAACGTAGGAAGAATGCTGTTCATTTTTGTGCTCTGTGCGCGGAACGATATTCCAATATACAACCATCTCGACAATTATTTGTGAACCTTTTCAACGAATTACGTGAAACAGAAACACACGACTGACTGGCCTCAAATTTGTCCTCATTATTTCCATTTTATGATCCTTCCTACTTTTAAAAACTTCCCTCAAGCTTATTTGTCTACTAATATCATTCCATGCTATCTCTCTACTGGCAGTTAGCAACATATCACTTGGTCGACCATTTCGTCTCCTTACTCCCAAGTCTTCCCAGTCCAAAATTTGCAACATTTTCGTAATAATACTCCTCTGTCGGAAATCACCCCGAACAAATCGTGCTGCGTTCCTTTGATCTTTTCCAGTTCTCCTATCAAGTGTCCTTGTGTGTGTCCTATACAGAGGAACCATACTCTGATCGGAGTCTTACCAGAGACTTATACGGCGTCTCTTTTACATCGTTACTATACTAGACTTAAATAAAGTTGGCGTCTGACAGGTAAGGTTGGAGGAAGGAGCACTGCACGTGCCATTTCACGATGTTGCCACATTCCAGCATTCCCTTCTACAAACTCTTACCCCTCGCTTCCGGCTCACTTGTTCCCTCCTTCATTCCGACCGCTGTGATCTGTTGTAGACTACCTGGCCAGGCGGTGTCGTCCCATTTGCGATCACGCTTATACAAACAATCAGGTTCGTATCAGTGACAGTGACAGGTTTGGCAACTCCCAGCAAGACGAGCTGCCCTGAAGTTTTATCTCCATGGCAACCGCAGTCGCCCCACCCTCGTTTCCATGGCAACCACACAGCCACTCCCTTTATCCCGCCTCGGTAGGCAGTAAACGGACCTCCCTCTAAGAAATGTCACACACCAACTCTTATTATTAGCAGTATACAACCCCTAAAAGTGGCGACCCCATCGTACTAAAAGCCTATATGTGATTCATTTCATTACATTCCTGACCCGGTCAATGACTGGAAAACAAGTTGCAGGTTTTCATTTTCACTACAACCCCTAAACACTCTCATAACCACGTGAAGAGATCTGTAACATTTACACTGACTGACAGAGCAAATGCAACACCAAGAAGGAGTGGTCAGAACTTTATGCCAATTGCAGGGTAGACTGACGTCACTGAGGTATGCTCATGATGTGAAATGCGCCGCTGTGCTGCGCACGTAGTGAACGATAAATGGGACACGGCGTTGGCGAATGGCCCACTTCGTACCGTGATTTCTCAGCCGACAGTCATTGTAGAACGTGTTGTCGTGTGCCACAGGACACGTGTATAGCTAAGAATGCCAGGCCCCCGTCAACGGAGGCATTTCCAGCAGACAGACGACTTTACGGGCTGAGAAGGGCAGGTTGGTTGCTTCGTCAAATCGCAGCCGATACCCATAGGGATGTGTCCACGGTGCAGCGCCTGTGGCGAAGATGGTTGGCGCAGGGACATGTGGCACGTGCGAGGGGTCCAGGCGCAGCCCGAGTGACGTCAGCACGCGAGGATCGGCGCATCCGCCGCCAAGCGGTGGCAGCCCCGCACGCCACGTCTACCGCCATTCTTCAGCATGTGCAAGACACCCTGGCTGTTCCAATGCCGACCAGAACAATTTCCCGTCGATTGGTTGAAGGAGGCCTGCACTCCCGGCGTCCGCTCAGAAGACTACCATTGACTCCACAGCATAGACGTGCACGCCTGGCATGGTGCCGGGCTAGAGCGACTTGGATGAGGGAATGGCGGAACGTCGTGTTCTCCGATGAGTCACGCTTCTGTTCTGTCAGTGATAGTCACCGCAGACGAGTGTGGTGTCGGCGTGGAGAAAGGTCAAATCCGGCAGTAACTGTGGAGCGCCCTACCGCTAGACAACGCGGAATCATGGTTTCGGGCGCTATTTCGTATGATTCCACGTCAACTCTAGTGCGTATTCAAGGCACGTTAAATGCCCACCGCTACGTGCAGCATGTGCTGCGGCCGGTGGCACTCCCGTACCTTCAGGGGCTGCCCAATGCTCTGTTTCAGCAGGATAATGCCCGCCCACACACTGCTCGCATCTCCCAACAGGCTCTACGAGGTGTACAGATGCTTCCGTGGCCAGCGTACTCTCCGGATCTCTCACCAATCGAACACGTGTGGGATCTCATTGGACGCAGTTTGCAAACTCTGCCCCAGCCTCGTACGGACGACAAACTGTGGCAAATGGTTGACAGAGAATGGAGAACCATCCCTCAGGACACCATCCGCACTCTTATTGACTCTACCTCGACGTGTTTCTGCGTGCATCGCCGCTCGCGGTGGTCCTACATCCTACTGAGTCGATGCCGTGCGCATTGTGTAACCTGCATATCGGTTTGAAATAAACATCAATTATTCATCCGTGCCGTCTCTGTTTTTTCCCCAACTTTCATCCCTTTCGAACCACTCCTCCTTGGTGTTGCATTGTCACTGTCAGTCAGTGTATTTGCATCCTCGTCAATGTGATTACCCCAATGAAGATTATTCCCTACATTAACACCTTGGTACTTATAGTGATCTCTATGAGGTACTATCACCCCATAAAAGCAGTAATTGAATCTGAGTGGACTTTTCCCTTGGTGAAACGTATAATCTGACTTTTCATCCGTTTACCATCATACCATTGTCCGCTGTCCATCTCACAACATTGTCGAGGTCTTCTTGTAGTCGCTCACGATCCTGTAGCTGATTTTTACTCCTCTGTATCATCAGCAAATAGCATCATCTGTGATTCCTCTTTTACTCATATCATTCATATACAAATAATGAAACATAAAAGAAAACCAAACCAAACCAAACCCCATGGCGCAACAGCCCCGAGGGTCCATGGCCTGCCAAGGGACCGCTGCTCAGTCCGAAAGCCTGCACATTATGAGGTGTCGTGTGGTCAGCACGACGAATTTTCTCGGCCGTTATTCTTGGCTTCCCAGACCGGGACCACAATATCACCATCAAATAGCTCCTCAGTTGTAATCTCGTAGGCTGAGCGGACCTCGAATTAGCCCTCAGGTCCAGGTAAAATTCCCTGACCTGGTCGGGAATCGAACCCGCGGCCTCCGAGTAAGAGGCAGACACGCTACCCCCCTGGGCCGGCCTATAATAAAACACAAAGGTCCATTAATTCCTTCTTCAATATATGGTTTTCAGATGAAAGGCATATATATCTTGATGGATAAAGCAAACAAGCAGGTTTTTACTTTTGTTTGAACGGCCGAATATCACTATATGGAAACCGTAAAGTTGTGCAGGTGTTACGATTTGGTGCGCAGTGTCTGGTCATGGAATAATGGTCCCTTATTCCATCGACTATGTACTGCCCAGAATAAACAAATCAGCGAAACAGTTAGTGAACAGAGACCCATTCGTCGGAAAACTGCGCCGTTTTTGTCGTACCGGAAATGTTCCCCTACAACGGCAATACATGGTACAAGTTGGAGCTACAGTCTGCACCATGGGGGAGTCGCTTTTTTAAATTTTAAAATGCTATTTATTCGGGGCGTCGACCTAAGAAGATATTTTACCCCTACTTTGCACCATATGTTATGAACCTGCGTGTGTTTGGAAATGGCGGAAGTGTAATGTGTTAAATATGAGGAAAGGAACATTAAAGACGACACAAACACCCAGTCCCCTGGCCAGGAATATTAGTAATTTAGAATTAAAAACCCCTGACCCGGCCGGGAATCGAAGCCGTGGCCGCCGGGTGGGGGAGTCACTTACCCTTCTGGAAAGACACTTAACAGATCGCCTGATTTCTCGTAAAACTCCATTCCCTTACCCTCCCTGCTCCTCGGATCTCACGGCCCAAGATGCCTACATATCAGTAGTATAATGGGAGAGTTCTGGCGCCTCCTCCGCCGCACGCCTCCGCCCGCCTCCTCCTCCGCCGCCGCCTCCGCCTACGCCGCCGCCGCCCGCGGGAAATTTGAATTTTGGCGGGAAATTTGAATTTTGGCGCGAGATTTGAATTTGTAAACAAAGCCACGTGCTTTTTGACAGCTGTCATCGACAACAACGCATCGCTAACCTCACTGCTGCCATCTTGACGGGCCTAAACCTCACTAGTGCCAACTTAACCTAACTAGCATGAGGTAAACAAAGCCACGTGTTTTTTGACAGCCACGTGCTTTTTGACAGACAACAACGCATCGCTAACCTCAGTACTGCCATCTTGACGGGCCTAAACCTTAGTAGTGCCAACTTAACCTAACTAGTGCGAGATAAACAAATCCACGTGCTTTTTGACAGCCACGTGCTTTTTGACAGATTTGTAAACAAAGCCACGTGCTTTTTGACAGCTGTCATCGACAACAACGCATCGCTAACCTCAGTACTGCCATCTTGACGGGCCTAAACCTCAGTAGTACCAACTTAACCTAACTAGCGTGTGGTAAACAAAGCCACGTGCTTTTTGACAGCCACGTGCTTTTTTGACAGCTGTCATCCGCCATCTTTAAACTACAGAGCACCGTGCTGCCCTCTTTCATCACCTGTCATCGGCAGTGCTGCCATCTTGACAGACCTAAACCTTAGTGCTACCAACTTAACCTCACTAGCTCGAGATAAACAAATCCACGTGCTTTTTGACAGCCACGTGCTTTTTTGATAGCTGTCATCCGCCATCTTTAATCTATAGAGCACAGTGCTGCCCTCTTTAGCTACTTACCTTTGAAATGTGGTGGTGGATAATTTGAAAAATGCTTTTCGACAAGCAGCCATCTTTAATCCAGAGAGAACAGTGCTGCCCTCTATGTGGTGGCGGCAAATTGAAAAATTCCACGTGCTCTTGTTTGGAAACAAACTCACGTGCTTTTTCGACAGCTACCATCCGCCATCTTTAATCTATAGAGCACAGTGCTGCCCTCTTTAGCAACTTACCTTTGAAATGTGGTGGCGACAAATTCCACGTGCTCTTGTTTAGTAAACAAACTCACGTGCTTTTTTGTCAGCTGTCATCCGCCATCTTTAATCTATAGAGCACAGTGCTGCCCTCTTTATCGTAGTAGATGTAAATTCGTCACAGCTGTTATCCGCAGTGCTGCCATCTTAACGGGCTTAAACCTTAGTGCTACCAACTTAACCTTACTTGCGCGAGATAAACAAATCCACGTGCTTTTTGACAGCTGTCATCCACCATCTTTAATCTATAGAGCACAGTGGTGCCCTCTTTAGCTACTTACCTTTGAAATGTGGTGGCGGATAATTTGAAAAATGCTTTTTGATAGCAGCCATCTTTGAGCACCGTGCTACCCTCTTTTGTGGTGGCAGGCAATTCCACGTGACAGCAGCCATCTTTAATCATGAGAGCACCGTGCTGCCCTCTATGTGGTGGCGGCAAATTCTACATGCTCTTGTTTGGAAACAAACTCACGTGCTTTTTTCTGACAGCTGTCATCCGCCATCTTGCATCACAAACCTCAGTGCTGCGCTCTTTAGCTAGATACCTTTGAAATGTGGTGGCGGCAATTTGAAAAAATCTATGTGCTCTTGTTTAGTAAACAAAGCCACGTGCTTTTTATGACAGCTATCATCCACCATCTTTAATCAATAGAGCACGGTGCTGCTATCATGCAGGCAATTTCATCACCTGTCATCCGCCATCTTTTAATGAACAGAGCACAGTGCTGCTCTCTGTAGTAGCGGGCAATTTGAAAAGTTCTGTTAGCTGTCATCCGCCATCTTTAATAAAGAGAGCACCGTGCTGCCATCTATGTGGTGGCGGCAAATTCTACGTGCTACGCGCAGCTGTCATCCACCATCTTACATCGCAAACCTCAGTGCTACACTCTATGTGGTGGCGGATAATTTAGAAAGAAAAATTCTACATCAGTCCTCTCTCGACGCTAATTGCACAAGATGGTGACTATACATGACTCCTTAAAGGTCTTATGCAAGATGATCGCTATACATAGACGCCCTTGGGATGCTTGCGCAAGATGACGGTTATACAAGGCTCCTTATGAGGGATGCTTGCGCGAGATGGTGGTTGCTCTTATGAGGCGGCTTAAGGATCCATGACTAGAGACGCCCTAAGGATGCTTGCGCAAGATGGCGGATGCAAGATGGCGGCTATACATAGCTCCTTATGAGACAGCCAGTACTCGATACAACATGTGATCAGAACATTGATTGATGTGTTCAGAACACTGTACTCGATACAACATGTGATTAAAACATTGTGTGGTGTGTTCAGAACACTACATAAGTAGAATCGAACGCTGTATTAGGGGATACCTTTGTTTAGATTGAAACATAACAAGACTAGAATTGAACACTGCACATTGATTGATTGATGTGTTCAGAACACAAAATAAGTAGAATCGAACACTGTACTCGATGTCGTTAACTTCAACATGTGATTAAAACATTGTCTGGTGTGTTCAGAACACTACATAAGTAGAATCGAACGCTGTACAACATGTTAGGGGATACCTTTGTTTAGATTGAAACATAACAAGACTAGAATTGAACACTGCACTCGATGTCGTTACATGCGATCAGAACAATGATTGATGTGTTCAGATCACGAAACAAGTAGAACCGAACACTGTACAACATGTTAGGGGATACCTTTGTTCTAAGAAGATCAGCTTGAAACATAACAAGACTAGAATTGAACACTGCACTCGATACAACATGTAATCAGAACATTGATTGATACGTTCAGATCACGAAACAAGTAGAACCGAACACTGTACAACATGTTAGGGGATACCTTTGTTTAGATTGAAACTAACAAGACTAGAATCGAACACTGCACTCGATGTCGTTACATGTGATCCGATACAACATGTTAGGGGATACCTTTATCCTAAGAACCGAACACTGTACCACATGTTAGGGGATACCTTTGTTTAGATTGAAACTAACAAGACTAGAATCGAACACTGCACTCGATGTCGTTACATGTGATCCGATACAACATGTTAGGGGATACCTTTGTTTAGATTGAAACATAGCAAGCCTAGAATCGAACATTGTTTGATGTGTTCAGTACAACTTCAATGATTAACACACACTGTGCACATATCGTATAGCTAAAAACACACTGTGCACATATCGCATACCTAACACTTCAAATGATTTGCTTAGTACGAAAATAAAAAAATATATACCGCGTAGCTAACTCGTTCATCACACTGCTAAGACGCTTAGTAATTGTGAATACACTCATACGAAAATCAAGAAAGCACACTGCGTAGCCAACTCGCTCGGCTCACTCGCTTAGTATTTGCAACACACACGGATAAGAATGTTCCGAGATACTTACATGTTTTTTAAGGGAGGGTGAAAGATCATAAATTATATGTACACATGTTGTCTCCTCCAAGTTGTAAGATGAAATAGACGCAGTACTGCGAGTTTCCGCTCTAGCTGGCGAACGGAAGTAGCATGATATCTCAGCAAAAAATAATACGCGTGAGCTTGCAAGTCAGACACAATGATGGATACCGCGATTCAAATCCTGGTAACTTATGCCGTCGGGAAGGGTATCCGGCGAGCATCTAGCTGTAAATCCCCGATTCTCAACAGATTCTTAATCCCAGTTCTTTGACGTCAGGAAGGGCAACCGGTCGAAAACAATAGTGTATGATGTAAGAGGTTAGATACTACCAGTTTTGTGTCAGGAAGGACAACTAGTCTTAAAACAAAACAGATTCTTAATCCGAGTTCTTTGACGTCAGGAAGGGCAACCGGTCGAAAACTATAGTGTATGATGTAAGAGGCTAGATACTGCCAGTTTTGCGTCAGGAAGGGCAACTCAACAAATTCTTGCGATTTAAAATCTTGGTCAGGAAGGGCATCCGGCTGTAGTGATACAGCGATTTACAATCTAGCTGTAAAACCCCCGATTCTCGACAGATTCTTAATCCCAGTTCTTTGACGTCAGGAAGGGCAACCGGTCGAAAACAATAGTGTATGATGTAAGAGGTTAGATACTACCAGTTTTGCGTCAGGAAGGGCAACTAGTCTTAAAACAAAACAGATTCTTAATCCGAGTTCTTTGACGTCAGGAAGGGCAACCGGTCGAAAACTATAGTGTATGATGTAAGAGGTTAGATACTGCCAGTTTTGCGTCAGGAAGGGCAACTCAACAAATTCTTGCGATTTAAAATCCTAGTCAGGAAGGGCAGCCGGTCGTAAAACTATGGTGTGAGGCGGGGTGTGCAAAAAAGCCAGCATTAAGTAAGGGCTGTTGATAGGAGGCGTTAAACCATGTGCATGCTCCTTCACCAGGAGAAGCCTACATGCCGGTAGCGTGCAGGTTCTTTCGATAGGAGTAGGCACTGTGTGTGTTTTAACCTCTCCGTACAATCATGATATTTTATGTTAGGAACTTACATAGGCTAAATGCTACACATTCCGTAGCAGAGCCGGGAATCGAACTCGGACCTCCGAGGGTAGCAGCTAATCACACTAACTACTGCACTACAGAGGAGGACTATTTCAGAATATTTTACAACCTTAATTAGTACTGTGTTTTAAGAGCTTACATGCTACTTAGCTAAGAAGACGTTCGCGAGTTACAAGCCGCTTATCAGCATGCAGTGTCCTCGTTCAAGGCCGAGCCGGAAGATACGTGTACAATTTCAGCTAACACACGCTGCTCGCTCTGCGCTGATACGACTTCATGGACAGTAGAACAAACCTATAGCCTACAGTATGCATGCCTCTCACCCGGTAGTCTCGGGTTCGATTCTCTTGGGAATAAAAATGTGTTTAAATCGCAAGAATTTGTTGAGTTGTCCTTCCTGACACAAAACTAGCAGTATCTAACCTCATACACTATAGTTTTCAACCGGTTGCCCTTCCTGACAACTCGGATTAAGAATCTGTTTTGTTTTAAGACTAGTTGTCCTTCCTGATGCAAAATTGGCAGTATCTAAGCTCTTACATCATACGCTATTGTTTTCGACCGGTTGCCCTTCCTGACAACTCGGATTTAGAATCTGTCGAGAATCGGGGGTTTTACAGCTAGATTTTAAATCGCAGTATCACGAACTATTGTTTTACTGCTGGATGCCCTTCCTGACTAAGATTTTAAATCGCAAGAATTTGTTTTAAGACTCAAGTCTTGTTATGTTTCTTTCGTAATCTGCAAGTCTAAACAAGCATATCGCTGCACACTCTTGCCTTCACGATGCGTGTTCGATAATTGTTTTCAACCAGTTGCCCTTCCTGACGTCAAAGAACTCGGATTAAGAATCTGTCGAGAATCGGGGGTTTTACAGCTAGATTTTAAATCGCAGTATCACGAACTATTGTTTTACTACCGGATGCCCTTCCTGACTAAGATTTTAAATCGCAAGAATTTGTTTTAAGACTCAAGTCTTGTTATGTTTCTTTCGTAATCTGCAAGTCTAAACAAGCATATCGCTGTACACTCTTGCCTTCACGATGCGTGTTCGATAATTGTTTTCAACCGTTTGCCCTTCCTGACGTCAAAGAACTCGGATTAAGAATCTGTCGAGAATCGGGGGTTTTACTGCTAGATTTTAAATCGCAGTATCACGAACTATTGTTTTACTCCCGGATGCCCTTCCTGACTTTAAATCGCAAGAATGTGTTTTAAGACTCAAGTCTTGTTATGTTTCTTTCGTAATCTGCAAGTCTAAACAAGCATATCGCTGCACACTCTTGCCTTCGCGATGCGTGTTCGATAATTGTTTTCAACCGGTTGCCCTTCCTGACGTCAAAGAACTCGGATTAAGAATCTGTCGAGAATCGGGGGTTTTACTGCTAGATTTGAAATCGCAGTATCACGAACTATTGTTTTACTACCGGATGCCCTTCCTGACTAAGATTTTAAATCGCAAGAATTTGTTTTAAGACTCAGGTCTAGTTATGTTTCTTTCGTAATCTGCAAGTCTAAAAAGCATATCGCTGCACACTCTTGCCTTCACGATGCGTGTTCGATAATTGTTTTCAACTAGTTGCCCTTCCTGACGTCAAAGAACTCGGATTAAGAATCTGTCGAGAATCGGGGGATATACAGCTAGATGCACTTCTTAGATTTTAAATCACGAACTATTGTTTTACTGCTAGATGCCCTTCCTGACTAAGATTTTAAATCGCAAGAATTTGTTTTAAGACTCAAGTCTTGTTATGTTTCTTTCGTAATCTGCAAGTCTAAACAAGCATATCGCTGCACACTCTTGCCTTCGCGATGCGTGTTCGATAATTGTTTTCAACCGGTTGCCCTTCCTGACGTCAAAGAACTCGGATTAAGAATCTGTCGAGAATCGGGGGTTTTACAGCTAGATTTTAAATCGCAGTATCACGAACTATTGTTTTACTACCGGATGCCCTTCCTGACTAAGATTTTAAATCGCAAGAATTTGTTTTAAGACTCAAGTCTTATGTTTCTTTCGTAATCTGCAAGTCTAAACAAGCATATCGCTGTACACTCTTGCCTTCACGATGCGTGTTCGATAATTGTTTTCAACCGGTTGCCCTTCCTGACGTCAAAGAACTCGGATTAAGAATCTGTCGAGAATCGGGGATTTTACTGCTAGATTTTAAATCGCAGTATCACGAACTATTGTTTTACTACCGGATGCCCTTCCTGACTAAGATTTTAAATCGCAAGAATTTGTTTTAAGACTCAAGTCTTGTTATGTTTCTTTCGTAATCTGCAAGTCTAAACAAGCATATCGCTGCACACTCTTGCCTTCGCGATGCGTGTTCGATAATTGTTTTCAACCGGTTGCCCTTCCTGACGTCAAAGAACTCGGATTAAGAATCTGTCGAGAATCGGGGGTTTTACGGCTAGATTTTAAATCGCAGTATCACGAACTATTGTTTTACTACCGGATGCCCTTCCTGACTAAGATTTTAAATCGCAAGAATTTGTTTTAAGACTCAAGTCTTATGTTTCTTTCGTAATCTGCAAGTCTAAACAAGCATATCGCTGTACACTCTTGCCTTCACGATGCGTGTTCGATAATTGTTTTCAACCGGTTGCCCTTCCTGACGTCAAAGAACTCGGATTAAGAATCTGTCGAGAATCGGGGATTTTACTGCTAGATTTTAAATCGCAGTATCACGAACTATTGTTTTACTACCGGATGCCCTTCCTGACTAAGATTTTAAATCGCAAGAATTTGTTTTAAGACTCAAGTCTTGTTATGTTTCTTTCGTAATCTGCAAGTCTAAACAAGCATATCGCTGCACACTCTTGCCTTCGCGATGCGTGTTCGATAATTGTTTTCAACCGGTTGCCCTTCCTGACGTCAAAGAACTCGGATTAAGAATCTGTCGAGAATCGGGGGTTTTACGGCTAGATTTTAAATCGCAGTATCACGAACTATTGTTTTACTACCGGATGCCCTTCCTGACTAAGATTTTAAATCGCAAGAATTTGTTTTAAGACTCAAGTCTTGTTATGTTTCTTTCGTAATCTGCAAGTCTAAACAAGCTTATCGCTGTACACTCTTGCCTTCACGATGCGTATTCGATAATTGTTTTCAACCGGTTGCCCTTCCTGACAACTCGGATTAAGAATCTGTCGAGAATCGGGGGTTTTACTGCTAGATTTTAAATCGCAGTATCACGAACTATTGTTTTACAGCTGGATGCCCTTCCTGACTAAGATTTTAAATCGCAAGAATTTGTTTTAAGACTCAAGTCTTGTTATGTTTCTTTCGTAATCTGCAAGTCTAAACAAGCATATCGCTGCACACTCTTGCCTTCACGATGCGTGTTCGATAATTGTTTTCAACTAGTTGCCCTTCCTGAAGTCAAAGAACTCGGATTAAGAATCTGTCGAGAATCGGGGGATATACAGCTAGATGCACTTCTTAGATTTTAAATCACGAACTATTGTTTTACTGCTGGATGCCCTTCCTGACTAAGATTTTAAATCGCAAGAATTTGTTTTAAGACTCAAGTCTTGTTATGTTTCTTTCGTAATCTGCAAGTCTAAACAAGCATATCGCTGCACACTCTTGCCTTCGCGATGCGTGTTCGATAATTGTTTTCAACCGGTTGCCCTTCCTGACGTCAAAGAACTCGGATTAAGAATCTGTCGAGAATCGGGGGTTTTACAGCTAGATTTTAAATCGCAGTATCACGAACTATTGTTTTACTGCTGGATGCCCTTCCTGACTAAGATTTTAAATCGCAAGAATTTGTTTTAAGACTCAAGTCTTGTTATGTTTCTTTCGTAATCTGCAAGTCTAAACAAGCATATCGCTGTACACTCTTGCCTTCACGATGCGTGTTCGATAATTGTTTTCAACCGGTTGCCCTTCCTGACGTCAAAGAACTCGGATTAAGAATCTGTCGAGAATCGGGTGTTTTACTGCTAGATTTTAAATCGCAGTAGCACGAACTATTGTTTTACTACCGGATGCCCTTCCTGACTAAGATTTTAAATCGCAAGAATTTGTTTTAAGACTCAAGTCTTGTTATGTTTCTTTCGTAATCTGCAAGTCTAAACAAGCACATCGCTGCACACTCTTGCCTTCGCGATGCGTGTTCGATAATTGTTTTCAACCGGTTGCCCTTCCTGACGTCAAAGAACTCGGATTAAGAATCTGTCGAGAATCGGGGGTTTTACTGCTAGATTTTAAATCGCAGTATCACGAACTATTGTTTTACTGCTGGATGCCCTTCCTGACTAAGATTTTAAATCGCAAGAATTTGTTTTAAGACTCAAGTCTTGTTATGTTTCTTTCGTAATCTGCAAGTCTAAACAAGCATATCGCTGCACACTCTTGCCTTCACGATGCGTGTTCGATAATTGTTTTCAACTAGTTGCCCTTCCTGACGTCAAAGAACTCGGATTAAGAATCTGTCGAGAATCGGGGGTTTTACTGCTAGATTTTAAATCGCAGTATCACGAACTATTGTTTTACTACCGGATGCCCTTCCTGACTAAGATTTTAAATCGCAAGAATTTGTTTTAAGACGGTGCTCTCTTGATTAAAGATGGCGGATGACAGGTGATGAAATTGCCTGCATGATAGCAGCACCGTGCTCTATTGATTAAAGATGGTGGATGATAGCTGTCATAAAAAGCACGTGGCTTTGTTTACTAAACAAGAGCACATAGATTTTTTTCAAATTGCCGCCACCACATTTCAAAGGTATCTAGCTAAAGAGCGCAGCACTGAGGTTTGTGATGCAAGATGGCGGATGACAGCTGTCAGAAAAAAGCACGTGAGTTTGTTTCCAAACAAGAGCATGTAGAATTTGCCGCCACCACATAGAGGGCAGCACGGTGCTCTCATGATTAAAGATGGCTGCTGTCACGTGGAATTGCCTGCCACCACAAAAGAGGGTAGCACGGTGCTCAAAGATGGCTGCTATCAAAAAGCATTTTTCAAATTATCCGCCACCACATTTCAAAGGTAAGTAGCTAAAGAGGGCACCACTGTGCTCTATAGATTAAAGATGGTGGATGACAGCTGTCAAAAAGCACGTGGATTTGTTTATCTCGCGCAAGTAAGGTTAAGTTGGTAGCACTAAGGTTTAAGCCCGTTAAGATGGCAGCACTGCGGATAACAGCTGTGACGAATTTACATCTACTACGATAAAGAGGGCAGCACTGTGCTCTATAGATTAAAGATGGCGGATGACAGCTGACAAAAAAGCACGTGAGTTTGTTTACTAAACAAGAGCACGTGGAATTTGTCGCCACCACATTTCAAAGGTAAGTTGCTAAAGAGGGCAGCACTGTGCTCTATAGATTAAAGATGGCGGATGGTAGCTGTCGAAAAAGCACGTGAGTTTGTTTCCAAACAAGAGCACGTGGAATTTTTCAATTTGCCGCCACCACATAGAGGGCAGCACTGTTCTCTCTGGATTAAAGATGGCTGCTTGTCGAAAAGCATTTTTCAAATTATCCACCACCACATTTCAAAGGTAAGTAGCTAAAGAGGGCAGCACTGTGCTCTATAGATTAAAGATGGCGGATGACAGCTATCAAAAAAGCACGTGGCTGTCAAAAAGCACGTGGATTTGTTTATCTCGAGCTAGTGAGGTTAAGTTGGTAGCACTAAGGTTTAGGTCTGTCAAGATGGCAGCACTGCCGATGACAGGTGATGAAAGAGGGCAGCACGGTGCTCTGTAGTTTAAAGATGGCGGATGACAGCTGTCAAAAAAGCACGTGGCTGTCAAAAAGCACGTGGCTTTGTTTACCACACGCTAGTTAGGTTAAGTTGGTACTACTGAGGTTTAGGCCCGTCAAGATGGCAGCAGTGAGGTTAGCGATGCGTTGTTGTCGATGACAGCTGTCAAAAAGCACGTGGCTTTGTTTACAAATTCAAATCTCGCGCCAAAATTCAAATTTCCCGCCAAAATTCAAATTTCCCGCGGGCGGCGGCGGAGGCGGAGGCGGCGGCGGAGGAGGAGGCGGGTGGAGGCGTGCGGCGGAGGAGGCGCCAGAACTCTCCCATTATACTACTCATATCGATGGCTTTCTTTAAAAACCTCGTAAGTCCGAATACTCTTCCTATCCATTATATTCCTTAAGACTGGTCACGCCTCCCAGTCTCATATTTATATGCAGTCCAAAGGAATAATTTTCGTTATGGTCATTTTCCTCTGTCAATTTGTAAAGGAAAATGAACCTTAAATACATTATACTGTAGGCGTGTGTAAATTTGCCATGCAATCAACATCCCTACAAGACGGTACGGTAAGGTCCATTTTCCTTTAGACGTTAGCAAAGGAAAATGAACACAGCGAAAATTATTCTGATGGACCGCATACAAATATACGACTGGGAGGCGTGACCAGTCTTAAGGAATATAATGGGTAGGAAGAACATTTGGACATACAAGGTTTTAAAAGAAAGCCATCGATATGGGGTATATTGAAAGAACCAGTTCTCAAGACAGATGACCTACTTAGAAGTATTCCCCAGTTTCGGAGAAGGTAACGGCGTTTTCTGTGTCCTTGCATCAACGTGTTCGTTAATTTCAAAAAAATTATGATCAGCGTGTGACACGTAGTGGTACACATTTTGAACACACACTGTTTCAACGTAATTAAATAGTTTTGCCGCATGTGTCCGGGAACTTCAAGTTAGCACAGTTTTTCTCCATATCTTAATGTAGAGAGAATTTACTGTCTTATAGATGACTGATTGACAAAAAAGTGTAACTGTCTGTGCATTGATTCTGGTAAATATATTGTTACTGTAAAATTCAATTTTAGAGAATGAATGTGAGGACCGCACCTCAGAAAGAATGAGGGTCATGCTTATTATAAAATGAGTTTATGTTGTTAGTGGATCGCCATTGATCGTTGGAAGCTGTAGAGGGGTCGTTTTGCACAAGAAGGATGATGGTTTATCTATTATCAGGCTCCTAAATAATGCAATACTTTACAAAAAGGATGGATATGAGCTCAAACAACGCAACAAGGGTGACAGTCAATCCAGCAGGCGTTCTTTGCGGGTGTATTTACGTTCCAGTTCTATGCAATGTGCTGGCTAGTGCCTGTTCTTGTTTGTCCGAATAGACTTGTGGAAATGGATAACGGTGGTGGTGTCAATAGCTTAAATAGCGAAAACAGTGCTTGTGAATTTAGTAATGTTTTTTATATTCTTTTGGGAGGAAAGCTAGGTGTAAATAGCATTTCTTTTTGAAAGTTGCTTTACGTCGCACCGACACATATAGGTCTTACGGCGACGATGGTTAGGAAAGGGCTAGGAGTGGGAAGGAAGCGGCCGTGGCCTTAATTAAGGTACATCCGCAGCATTTGCCTGGTGTGAAAATGGGAAACCACGGATAACCATCTTCAGGGCTGCCGACAGTATGATTCGAACACACTATCTCCAGAATACTGGATACTGGCTGCAATTAAATAGCATTTTTATAAACAGTGTATGATTTTATACCAGTGGTCTACATCTTAAATTTGTTCTAGCCGAGAACTTTATTTCAGTGACCTCATCCTTTTTTGCAGTGTCCTCCGCATGTGCCAACTGTAAAAAAATGTATATTTGTAATAAGAATGTTCCCTAGAAATCTGTGAGTGTATGGGGGAATGAGTGAATAGCAGACCGGTAGAGAGAAAGGAATGAGAGAATGATAGAGTGATAGAGTGAAAGGAAATATGTGAGCTACCGAGCGAGTTGCCCGTGAGGTTTAGGGGCGCGCAGGTGTGAGCTTGCTTTCAGGAGATAGTGGGTTCGAACCTCACTGTCGGCAGCCCTGAAGATGGTTATCCGTTATTTCCGATTTTCACACTAGACAAATGCAGGGATGCACCTTAATTCCTTCTTCTTTTTCTTTATCTTCCGATCTTCCCATCCACCCAAAACAAGACCCCTGTTCAGCATAGCAGGCGAGGCCGCCTGGGTGAGGTACTGGTCCTCCTTCCAAGTTGTATCCGCCGATCCGAATTCTCACGCTCGAGGACACTATCCTTGAGGCGGTATAGGTGGGATAGGGTAAACGGATTAAGAAAGAAAGAAAGAAAGAAATAATCATTAATGTATCATTTTTATTATAAAATTAACTTTTATAAAATAAATATTTATAACATATTTCTTCTTCTTAAGCCGTCGTCTCCAAACGGAGGTAGACGATGCACACGGCCAGCTCCGATCTTGACGTTGCAGCCATGCCATGTGGATTTATTAGAATATCTCTCAGGATCTTTAATGCAGTGGTTTCCCGTTGCCTTCTGCATCCTAATGCCATTCACCAAACTGGTGCCACTGCCTTTGGGAACAATTTCTTGTCCTCAGGACAATAGAGTGCCCTAACCCACACCCGCTCATGCACTCTCGAAGAGACTGTTGGCACTTGGTATAGGGGATCTCCTTATACCGGGAGATAATCGGTCCCTTCATTCGTTAGCCGCCTGCATATAAAATATTATTTTTATATGCAGTCGTTGCCCCTCTCTACCGCGGGGAGGTGAATGTCAGGATTTCACCGTCATTGAAACAAGGACCAAATGGCATTTCCTTGTTTCTCTGGTTCTTTAGAGAGGATAACATATTTATCTATATATATAAAAGCAAGTCGGGCTGGAGCGATGTATATATAAATATTTAAAAATGAAAAAAGACGTGAATTAATGAGGCACTTCCAGAAATCTCAGAAATTTGAAACTTGGTACGAGGGAAACTGATGACCCCAGGATCCCTAGAAAAATCGGAAATTCTCAAAATTCCCTGAAGGGGGCACGCTGGGGGGGGGGCTCAAATTTTGGGCTCAGCATAAGAACACAGTCGTATAGTATATCCAAAACGATAACCTATAGGTTTTGTGGGCTTAAAAATTTTCGGGAATTTCCTCATTTTTATCCCCTATCCCCCCAAATCAAGATGGCGGCACAACCTGCCAGACGAGGTAGACAATTAAAATTTGGTGAAATTATAGCTTTTGGTCCCTAACCGACGGGAAAATTCCAAGATGTTCAAATTTTTCACTTTTTACCCCCAAAGATATCGAAATATGGAGGCAATTTTAATGACTGTGCAGACATTCCTTTTGAGCTATTTGTTGGCTAAACGGTAAGTCGTATCACAAAACGGATGGCACAATGTCGCTTCAATTCGGAGTGATCTACAACTTTGGTCCTGTGACATTTTGTCGTATCTCTCTCCCTTATACGTTAAATTTGGCCGTATTTCTGGATTGTTCGTACATTTGGTGATTTTTACAAGTAAATTTCAATGTTTGACACACTTATAAGAACGATAGGATGATCGCGTTAGGTGTGCACATTGGCACGATTAAGGGACGTATGTGTACCAAATTTCATGATTCTAGCTTATACATAAGTAGGCAAAATGTAATGTAAAATGTTAAAAATGCACCCAAATTTCACCCTATTCAACATTTGAACTCAATTTACCCCCTTAATATGGGAGATACGAGGATATGGTTTAGAAACAAACATTGAGAGCGATAAATGAGGCGTCTGATGGCGCAAACCGTTTCATAATATCATAAACCGTTTAGGAGATATGAATCTCGAAGTGGAAGTCTGCACTTTTCAACGTGCTCATGCTTATCCGTCATCTATATCTATATATATAAAAGCAAGTCGGGCTGGAGCGATGTATATATAAATATTTAAAAATGAAAAAAGACGTGAATTAATGAGGCACTTCCAGAAATCTCAGAAATTTGAAACTTGGTACGAGGGAAACTGATGACCCCAGGATCCCTAGAAAAATCGGAAATTCTCAAAATTCCCTGAAGGGGGCACGCTGGGGGGGCTCAAATTTTGGGCTCAGCATAAGAACACAGTCGTATAGTATATCCAAAACGATAACCTATAGGTTTCGTGGGCTTAAAAATTTTCGGGAATTTCCTCATTTTTATCCCCCAGCCCCCCAAATCAAGATGGCGGCACAACCTGCGAGACGAGGTAGACAATTGAAATTTGGTGAAATTATAGCTTTTGGTCCCTATCCGACGGGAAAATTCCAAGATGTTCAAATTTTTCACTTTTTACCCCCAAAGATATCGAAATATGGAGGCAATTTTAATGACTGTGCAGACATTCGTTTTGAGCTATTTTTTTTTTTTTTGCTAGGGGCTTTACGTCGCACCGACACAGATAGATCTTATGGCGACGATGGGATAGGAAAGGCCTAGGAGTTGGAAGGAAGCGGCCGTGGCCTTAATTAAGGTACAGCCCCAGCATTTGCCTGGTGTGAAAATGGGAAACCACGGAAAACCATTTTCAGGGCTGCCGATAGTGGGATTCGAACCTACTATCTCCCGGATGCAAGCTCACAGCCGCGAGCTATTTTTTGGCTAAACGGTAAGTCGTATCACAAAACGGATGGCACAATGTCGCTTCAATTCGGAGTGATCTACAACTTTGGTCCTGTGACATTTTGTCGTATCTCTCTCGCTTATACGTTAAATTCGGCCGTATTTCTGGATTGTTCGTAAATTTGGTGATTTTTACAAGTATATTTTATTGTTTGACACACTTATAACAATGATAGGATCATCACGTTGTGTGCGCACATTGGCATGATTAAGGGACATATGTGTACCAAATTTCATGATTCTAGCTTATACATAAGGAGGCAAAATGTAATGTAAAATGTTAAAAATGCACCCAAATTTCACCTATTCAAAATTTGAACTCAATTTACCCCCTTAATATGGGAGATACGAGGAAATGGTTTAGAAACAAACATGTAGAGCGATAAATGAGGCGTCTGATGGCGCAAACCGTTTCTTAATATCATAAACCGCTTAGGAGATATGAATCTCGAAGTGGAAGTCTGCACTTTTCAACGTGCTCATGCTTATCCGTCATCTATATATATAAAAGCAAGTCGGGCTGGAGCGATGTATATATAAATATTTAAAAATGAAAAAAGACGTGAATTAATGAGGCACTTCCAGAAATCTCAGAAATTTGAAACTTGGTACGAGGGAAACTGATGACCCCAGGATCCCTAGAAAAATCGGAAATTCTCAAAATTCCCCGAAGGGGGCACGCTGGGGGGGCTCAAATTTTGGGCTGAACACAGTCGTATAGTATATCCAAAACGATAACCTATAGGTTTCGTGGGCTTAAAAATTTTCGGGAATTTCCTCATTTTTATCCCCCATCCCCCCAAATCAAGATGGCGGCACAACCTGCGAGACGAGGTAGACAATTGAAATTTGGTGAAATTATAGCTTTTGGTCCCTATCCGACGGGAAAATTCCAAGATGTTCAAATTTTTCACTTTTTACCCCCAAAGATATCGAAATATGGAGGCAATTTTAATGACTGTGCAGACATTCGTTTTGAGCTATTTTTTGGCTAAACGGCAAGTCGTATCACAAAACGGATGGCACAATGTCCCTTCAATTCGGAGTGATCTACAACTTTGGTCCTGTGACATTTTGTCGTATCTCTCTCGCTTATACGTTAAATTCGGCCGTATTTCTGGATTGTTCGTAAATTTGGTGATTTTTACAAGTATATTTTATTGTTTGACACACTTATAACAATGATAGGATCATCACGTTGTGTGCGCACATTGGCATGATTAAGGGACATATGTGTACCAAATTTCATGATTCTAGCTTATACATAAGTAGGCAAAATGTAATGTAAAATGTTAAAAATGCACCCAAATTTCACCCTATTCAAAATTTGAACTCAATTTACCCCCTTAATATGGGAGATACGAGGAAATGGTTTAGAAACAAACATGTAGAGCGATAAATGAGGCGTCTGATGGCGCAAACCGTTTCTTAATATCATAAACCGCTTAGGAGATATGAATCTCGAAGTGGAAGTCTGCACTTTTCAACGTGCTCATGCTTATCCGTCATCTATATATATAAAAGCAAGTCGGGCTGGAGCGATGTATATATAAATATTTAAAAATGAAAAAAGACGTGAATTAATGAGGCACTTCCAGAAATCTCAGAAATTTGAAACTTGGTACGGAGGAAACTGATGCCCCCAGGATCCCTAGAAAAATCGGAAATTCTCAAAATTCCCTGAAGGGGGCACGCTGGGGGGGCTCAAATTTTGGGCTCAGCATAAGAACACAGTCGTATAGTATATCCAAAACGATAACCTAAAGGTTTCGTGGGCTTAAACATTTTCGAGAATTTCCTCATTTTTATCCCCTATCCCCCCAAATCAAAATGGCGGCACAACCTGCCAGACGAAGTAGACAATTGAAATTTGGTGAAATTATAGCTTTTGGTCCCTAACCGACGGGAAAATTCCAAGATGTTCAAATTTTTCACTTTTTACCCCCCAAAGATATCGAAATATGGAGGCAATTTTAATGACTGTGCAGACATTCCTTTTGAGCTATTTTTTGGCTAAACGGTAAGTCGTATCACAAAACGGATGGCACAATGTCCTTCAATTCGGAGTGATCTACAACTTTGCTCCTGTGACATTTTGTCGCATCTCTCTCCCTTATACGTTAAATTTGGCCGTATTTCTGGATTGTTCGTAAATTTGGTGATTTTTTCAAGTATATTTCATTGTTTGGCACACTTATAAGAATGATAGGATCATCACGTTGTGTGCGCGCATTGGCACGATTAAGGGACATATGTGTACCAAATTTCATGATTCTAGCTTATACATAAGTAGGCAAAAAGTAATATATAATGTTAAAAATGCACCCAAATTTCACCCTATTCAAAATTTAATCTCAATTTACCCCCTTAATATGGGCGATACGAGGAAATGGTTTAGAAACAAACATGTAGAGCGATAAATGAGGCGTCTGATGGAACAAACCGTTTCTTAATATCATAAACCGTTTAGGAGATATGAATCTCGAAGTGGAAGTCTGCACTTTTCAATGTGCTCAGGCTTATCTGTCATCTATCTATATATATAAAAGCAAGTCGGGCTGGAGCGATGTATATATAAATATTTAAAAATGAAAAAAGACGTGAATTAATGAGGCACTTCCAGAAATCTCAGAAATTTGAAACTTGGTACGGAGGAAACTGATGCCCCCAGGATCCCTAGAAAAATCGGAAATTCTCCAAATTCCCTGAAGGGGGCACGCTGGGGGGCTCAAATTTTGGGCTCAGCATAAGAACACAGTCGTATAGTATATCCAAAACGATAACCTATAGGTTTCGTGGGCTTAAAAATTTTCGAGAATTTCCTCATTTTTATCCCCTATCCCCCCAAATCAAAATGGCGGCACAACCTGCCAGACGAAGTAGACAATTGAAATTTGGTGAAATTATAGCTTTTGGTCCCTAACCGACGGGAAAATTCCAAGATGTTCAAATTTTTCACTTTTTACCCCCCAAAGATATCGAAATATGGAGGCAATTTTAATGACTGTGCAGACATTCCTTTTGAGCTATTTTTTGGCTAAACGGTAAGTCGTATCACAAAACGGATGGCACAATGTCCCTTCAATTCGGAGTGATCTACAACTTTGCTCCTGTGACATTTTGTCGTATCTCTCTCCCTTATACGTTAAATTTGGCCGTATTTCTGGATTGTTCGTAAATTTGGTGATTTTTTCAAGTATATTTCATTGTTTGGCACACTTATAAGAATGATAGGATCATCACGTTGTGTGCTCACATTGGCACGATTAAGGGACATATGTGTACCAAATTTCATGATTCTAGCTTATACATAAGTAGGCAAAAAGTAATATATAATGATAAAAATGCACCCAAATTTCACCCTATTCAAAATTTAATCTCAATTTACCCTCTTAATATGGGAGATACGAGGAAATGGTTTAGAAACAAACATGTAGAGCGATAAATGAGGCGTCTGATGGCGCAAACCGTTTCTTAATATCATAAACCGTTTAGGAGATATGAATCTCGAAGTGGAAGTCTGCACTTTTCAACGTGCTCTTGCTTATCTGTCATCTATATATATAAAAGCAAGTCGGGCTGGAGCGATGTATATATAAATATTTAAAAATGAAAAAAGACGTGAATTAATGAGGCACTTCCAGAAATCTCAGAAATTTGAAACTTGGTACGGAGGAAACTGATGCCCCCAGGATCCCTAGAAAAATCGGAAATTCTCAAAATTCCCTGAAGGGGGCACGCTGGGGGGGCTCAAATTTTGGGCTCAGCATAAGAACACAGTCGTATAGTATATCCAAAACGATAACCTAAAGGTTTCGTGGGCTTAAACATTTTCGAGAATTTCCTCATTTTTATCCCCTATCCCCCCAAATCAAAATGGCGGCACAACCTGCCAGACGAAGTAGACAATTGAAATTTGGTGAAATTATAGCTTTTGGTCCCTAACCGACGGGAAAATTCCAAGATGTTCAAATTTTTCACTTTTTACCCCCCAAAGATATCGAAATATGGAGGCAATTTTAATGACTGTGCAGACATTCCTTTTGAGCTATTTTTTGGCTAAACGGTAAGTCGTATCACAAAACGGATGGCACAATGTCCTTCAATTCGGAGTGATCTACAACTTTGCTCCTGTGACATTTTGTCGCATCTCTCTCCCTTATACGTTAAATTTGGCCGTATTTCTGGATTGTTCGTAAATTTGGTGATTTTTTCAAGTATATTTCATTGTTTGGCACACTTATAAGAATGATAGGATCATCACGTTGTGTGCGCGCATTGGCACGATTAAGGGACATATGTGTACCAAATTTCATGATTCTAGCTTATACATAAGTAGGCAAAAAGTAATATATAATGTTAAAAATGCACCCAAATTTCACCCTATTCAAAATTTAATCTCAATTTACCCCCTTAATATGGGCGATACGAGGAAATGGTTTAGAAACAAACATGTAGAGCGATAAATGAGGCGTCTGATGGAACAAACCGTTTCTTAATATCATAAACCGTTTAGGAGATATGAATCTCGAAGTGGAAGTCTGCACTTTTCAATGTGCTCAGGCTTATCTGTCATCTATCTATATATATAAAAGCAAGTCGGGCTGGAGCGATGTATATATAAATATTTAAAAATGAAAAAAGACGTGAATTAATGAGGCACTTCCAGAAATCTCAGAAATTTGAAACTTGGTACGGAGGAAACTGATGCCCCCAGGATCCCTAGAAAAATCGGAAATTCTCCAAATTCCCTGAAGGGGGCACGCTGGGGGGCTCAAATTTTGGGCTCAGCATAAGAACACAGTCGTATAGTATATCCAAAACGATAACCTATAGGTTTCGTGGGCTTAAAAATTTTCGAGAATTTCCTCATTTTTATCCCCTATCCCCCCAAATCAAAATGGCGGCACAACCTGCCAGACGAAGTAGACAATTGAAATTTGGTGAAATTATAGCTTTTGGTCCCTAACCGACGGGAAAATTCCAAGATGTTCAAATTTTTCACTTTTTACCCCCCAAAGATATCGAAATATGGAGGCAATTTTAATGACTGTGCAGACATTCCTTTTGAGCTATTTTTTGGCTAAACGGTAAGTCGTATCACAAAACGGATGGCACAATGTCCCTTCGATTCGGAGTGATCTACAACTTTGCTCCTGTGACATTTTGTCGTATCTCTCTCCCTTATACGTTAAATTTGGCCGTATTTCTGGATTGTTCGTAAATTTGGTGATTTTTTCAAGTATATTTCATTGTTTGGCACACTTATAAGAATGATAGGATCATCACGTTGTGTGCTCACATTGGCACGATTAAGGGACATATGTGTACCAAATTTCATGATTCTAGCTTATACATAAGTAGGCAAAAAGTAATATATAATGATAAAAATGCACCCAAATTTCACCCTATTCAAAATTTAATCTCAATTTACCCTCTTAATATGGGAGATACGAGGAAATGGTTTAGAAACAAACATGTAGAGCGATAAATGAGGCGTCTGATGGCGCAAACCGTTTCTTAATATCATAAACCGTTTAGGAGATATGAATCTCGAAGTGGAAGTCTGCACTTTTCAACGTGCTCTTGCTTATCTGTCATCTATATATATAAAAGCAAGTCGGGCTGGAGCGATGTATATATAAATATTTAAAAATGAAAAAAGACGTGAATTAATGAGGCACTTCCAGAAATCTCAGAAATTTGAAACTTGGTACGGAGGAAACTGATGCCCCCAGGATCCCTAGAAAAATCGGAAATTCTCAAAATTCCCTGAAGGGGGCACGCTGGGGGGGCTCAAATTTTGGGCTCAGCATAAGAACACAGTCGTATAGTATATCCAAAACGATAACCTAAAGGTTTCGTGGGCTTAAACATTTTCGAGAATTTCCTCATTTTTATCCCCTATCCCCCCAAATCAAAATGGCGGCACAACCTGCCAGACGAAGTAGACAATTGAAATTTGGTGAAATTATAGCTTTTGGTCCCTAACCGACGGGAAAATTCCAAGATGTTCAAATTTTTCACTTTTTACCCCCCAAAGATATCGAAATATGGAGGCAATTTTAATGACTGTGCAGACATTCCTTTTGAGCTATTTTTTGGCTAAACGGTAAGTCGTATCACAAAACGGATGGCACAATGTCCCTTCAATTCGGAGTGATCTACAACTTTGGTCCTGTGACATTTTGTCGTATCTCTCTCCCTTATACGTTAAATTTGGCCGTATTTCTGGATTGTTCGTAAATTCGGTGATTTTTACAAGTATATTTCATTGTTTGACACACTTATAAGAATGATAGGATCATCACGTTGTGTGCGCACATTGGCACGATTAAGGGACATATGTGTACCAAATTTCATGATTCTAGCTTATACATAAGTAGGCAATAAGTAATGTAAAATGTTAAAAATGCACCCAAATTTCACCCTATTCAAAATTTGATCTCAATTTACCCCCTGAATATGGGAGATACGAGGAAATGGTTTAGAAACAAACATGTAGGGCGATAAATGGGGCGTCTGATGGCGCAAACCGTTTCTTAATATCATAAACCGTTTAGGAGATATGAATCTCGAAGTGGAAGTCTGCACTTTTCAACGTGCTCATGCTTATCCGTCATCTATATAAATAAAATCGTAACGACCGTGTGTCTGTACGTTGATTATTTTGGCGAAATTTCCGTACAGTTATCCGTTTCACCTGTAATTATGACCATCTGCATCATTTTTAGCTTTGGTGTCCGTTTGTCTGTTTGTTTGTCTGTTTGTCTGTTTGTCTGTCCTTCTATAACTTGAATACTACTGGATATATTTCCACCAAACTTCATATTTAGAATCCACCTGTCCTTGGGTAGGTTTTAGCGCAAAAAATAAAATCGTAACGACCGTGTGTCTGTACATTGATTATTTTGGCGAAATTTCCGTACAGTTATCCGTTTCAGGTGTAATAATGACCATCTGCATCATTTTTATGTTTGGTGTCTGTTTGTCTGTTTGTCTGTTTGTTTGTCTGTTTGTCTGTCCTTCTATAACTTGAAAACTACTGGATATGTTTCCACCAAACCTCGTATTTAGAATCCACCTGTCCTTGGGTAGGTTTTAGCGCAAAAAATAAAATCGTAACGACCGTGTGTCTGTACATTGATTATTTTGGCGAAATTTCCGTACAGTTATCCGTTTCAGGTGTAATTATGACCATCTGCATCATTTTTAGCTTTGGTGTCCGTTTGTCTGTTTGTTTGTCTGTTTGTCTGTCCTTCTATAACTTGAAAACTACTGGATATATTTCCACCAAACTTCATATTTAGAATCCACCTCTCCTTGGGTAGGTTTTAGCGCAAATATCGTTTCTAAATCCCTGAACTGAGTGGGGATTTTTACGAAACCGAAACCGTGATTTTGCACTCCCTCAAAGTATACACAACCGAACTTAATGGAAATCAACCTGCCTTAATGAAAATGAATTTCTAAACCTTTTTTTCTCATGTGCATCATTTCGATAACAGGATTTAGTAAGGGAGATATCATGAACGGACCGTTTTTCGGTACAAATCCCAGCGGGTGTGTGTAAAGCGTACTTCTTACAACTTGAAAACTAACAAGATATTTGAACCAAATTTTATATATAGCATCCATCTGTCCAGGGGTAGGTTTCCTTGGTGTCTGTTATCTGTTAGTTAGTTAGTTTGTTTGTTTGTTTCTTTGTTTGTTTGTTTGTTGGTCTGTTTTTCTTTCTCTAACTTGAAAACTACTGGATATATTTCCACCAAACTTCATATTTAGAATCCACCTGTCCTTTGGGGAGGGTTTAGGGCAAATATTGTTTCTAAATCCCTGAACTAATTGGGGGTTTATACGAAACCGAAACCGTGATTTTGAACTCCCTCAAAATACACACAACCAAACTTTATGGAAATCTACCTGCCTTAATGGAAATTAATTTCTAAACCTTTTCTTCTCATGTGCATGATTTCAATCACTTACAGGAAAGATAGTATGATCAAACTCTACACGAACATTGGCCCACCCAGTACCCATATGTGAGCCAAATGCTATGTCACATAATTATCCGAAAAGTAATGCAATGTAAGATATTCTTACACAAATTTCAACCTATTCAACGTTTTTGATTCAATCTGACCCATGAATAGATTAGATGCGAGAAAATATCATAGGACCAGCCATTTAGATCGCTAAATACTGCGCCTTACGGTACAATCCTTTGTCGATATGACATACCGTTTAGCAGCAGTTAATCTGTAAATGAAGGTCTGCAATATTGTAAACATTCATATACTTTCGTATGTCCATCTGTATATTCATTGATGTCGATTTGTAGCGATCGAGAAAGGATGTGTCTGCTATTGTAATCAGTACTCCCTACACCGACTTTGACTGCTGGCAGTAGGAATGGGGTCCTTCTCCAACTCCTGTGTAACTGGCATTAGTAAGGAGGCCCTACCATTTTAATGAATAATTCACTTTTCGATTTGTCTTGCAGAAGGCAAGGGATCATGCAGTTTTGTTCGAAAGTCCCCTACTCTATTGTGTTTGGCTCTAGGCCAGGGTGCCCGCCATTATAAACAAATGTTCCAATCTAAAATTTGACTAGCATTAGTCATAGTGGCCTGCTATTTTCATGGAAACTCACTAATTCTGTGTGACTGGCAGTAAGCTGGCTAGCAGCAGTAAAAAGGGACTGTCATTATAATGATAACTGCACAACTCAATTTTGACTGGTGGTAGGGAAGTTGCCTGGTATTATAATAAAAACTCCTCAACTGTAACCTGTCTGAAAGTAGGAAATGGGTCTGCCATTGTAACTAAAACTCCCCAAATCGATTGTGACCGCGCAGTAGGCATTGGGGCCTGCAATTATAATGTAAACTTGCCAACTCGATTGTGAATGGCAGTAGGCAAGTGAGCCTGGCGTTATCATCACAACTCCGCAACCCTCACTTTACATTGGAAACAACGTATGGGGACCTCCCCATGCTATTTCTCGGATAAGGCTAAGAGACATGCAATTTTAAAACAATCTCATTTGCTGCACGCACAGTATTTACGTCGATATCCGTATACAATGTAGAATACCGTAGCGAAGCACGGGTACATTTGCTAGTCTATCTATATAAAAGCAAGTCGGGCTGGAGCGATGTATATATAAATATTTAAAAATGAAAAAAGACGTGAATTAATGAGGCACTTCCAGAAATCTCAGAAATTTGAAACTTGGTACGAGGGAAACTGATGACCCCAGGATCCCTAGAAAAATCGGAAATTCTCAAAATTCCCTGAAGGGGGCACGCTGGGGGGGCTCAAATTTTGGGCTCAGCATAAGAACACAGTCGTATAGTATATCCAAAACGATAACCTATAGGTTTCGTGGGCTTAAAAATTTTCGGGAATTTCCTCATTTTTATCCCCCAGCCCCCCAAATCAAGATGGCGGCACAACCTGCGAGACGAGGTAGACAATTGAAATTTGGTGAAATTATAGCTATTGGTCCCTATCCGACGGGAAAATTCCAAGATGTTCAAATTTTTCACTTTTTACCCCCAAAGATATCGAAATATGGAGGCAATTTTAATGACTGTGCAGACATTCGTTTTGAGCTATTTTTTGGCTAAACGGTAAGTCGTATCACAAAACGGATGGCACAATGTCCCTTCAATTCGGAGTGATCTACAACTTTGGTCCTGTGACATTTTGTCGTATCTCTCTCGCTTATACGTTAAATTCGGCCGTATTTCTGGATTGTTCGTAAATTTGGTGATTTTTACAAGTATATTTTATTGTTTGACACACTTATAACAATGATAGGATCATCACGTTGTGTGCGCACATTGGCATGATTAAGGGACATATGTGTACCAAATTTCATGATTCTAGCTTATACATAAGTAGGCAAAATGTAATGTAAAATGTTAAAAATGCACCCAAATTTCACCCTATTCAAAATTTGAACTCAATTTACCCCCTTAATATGGGAGATACGAGGAAATGGTTTAGAAACAAACATGTAGAGCGATAAATGAGGCGTCTGATGGCGCAAACCGTTTCTTAATATCATAAACCGCTTAGGAGATATGAATCTCGAAGTGGAAGTCTGCACTTTTCAACGTGCTCATGCTTATCCGTCATCTATTCTATATATATAAAAGCAAGTCGGGCTGGAGCGATGTATATATAAATATTTAAAAATGAAAAAAGACGTGAATTAATGAGGCACTTCCAGAAATCTCAGAAATTTGAAACTTGGTACGAGGGAAACTGATGACCCCAGGATCCCTAGAAAAATCGGAAATTCTCAAAATTCCCTGAAGGGGGCACGCTGGGGGGGCTCAAATTTTGGGCTCAGCATAAGAACACAGTCGTATAGTATTTCCAAAACGGTAACCTATAGGTTTCGTGGGCTTAAAAATTTTCGGGAATTTCCTCATTTTTATCCCCCAGCCCCCCAAATCAAGATGGCGGCACAACCTGCGAGACGAGGTAGACAATTGAAATTTGGTGAAATTATAGCTTTTGGTCCCTATCCGACGGGAAAATTCCAAGATGTTCAAATTTTTCACTTTTTACCCCCAAAGATATCGAAATATGGAGGCAATTTTAATGACTGTGCAGACATTCGTTTTGAGCTATTTTTTTTTTTTTGCTAGGGGCTTTACGTCGCACCGATACAGATAGGTCTTATGGCGACGATGGGATAGGAAAGGCCTAGGAGTTGGAAGGAAGCGGCCGTGGCCTTAATTAAGGTACAGCCCCAGCATTTGCCTGGTGTGAAAATGGGAAACCACGGAAAACCATTTTCAGGGCTGCCGATAGTGGGATTCGAACCTACTATCTCCCGGATGCAAGCTCACAGCCGCGAGCTATTTTTTGGCTAAACGGTAAGTCGTATCACAAAACGGATGGCACAATGTCCCTTCAATTCGGAGTGATCTACAACTTTGGTCCTGTGACATTTTGTCGTATCTCTCTCGCTTATACGTTAAATTCGGCCGTATTTCTGGATTGTTCGTAAATTTGGTGATTTTTACAAGTATATTTTATTGTTTGACACACTTATAACAATGATAGGATCATCACGTTGTGTGCGCACATTGGCATGATTAAGGGACATATGTGTACCAAATTTCATTATTCTAGCTTATACATAAGTAGGCAAAATGTAATGTAAAATGTTAAAAATGCACCCAAATTTCACCCTATTCAAAATTTGAACTCAATTTACCCCCTTAATATGGGAGATACGAGGAAATGGTTTAGAAACAAACATGTAGAGCGATAAATGAGGCGTCTGATGGCGCAAACCGTTTCTTAATATCATAAACCGCTTAGGAGATATGAATCTCAAAGTGGAAGTCTGCACTTTTCAACGTGCTCATGCTTATCCGTCATCTATATATATAAAAGCAAGTCGGGCTGGAGCGATGTATATATAAATATTTAAAAATGAAAAAAGACGTGAATTAATGAGGCACTTCCAGAAATCTCAGAAATTTGAAACTTGGTACGAGGGAAACTGATGACCCCAGGATCCCTAGAAAAATCGGAAATTCTCAAAATTCCCTGAAGGGGGCACGCTGGGGGGGCTCAAATTTTGGGCTCAGCATAAGAACACAGTCGTATAGTATATCCAAAACGATAACCTATAGGTTTCGTGGGCTTAAACATTTTCGGGAATTTCCTCATTTTGATCCCCCATCTCCCCAATCAAGATGGCGACACAACCTGCGAGACGAGGTAGACAATTGAAATTTGGTGAAATTATAGCTTTTGGTCCCTAACCGACGGGAAAATTCCAAGATGTTCAAATTTTTCACTTTTTACCCCCAAAGATATCGAAATATGGAGGCAATTTTAATGACTGTGCAGACAATCGTTTTGAGCTATTTTTTGGCTAAACGGTAAGTCGTATCACAAAACGGATGGCACAATGTCCCTTCAATTCGGAGTGATCTACAACTTTGGTCCTGTGACATTTTGTCGTATCTCTCTCGCTTATACGTTAAATTCGGCCGTATTTCTGGATTGTTCGTAAATTTGGTGATTTTTACAAGTATATTTTATTGTTTGACACACTTATAACAATGATAGGATCATCACGTTGTGTGCGCACATTGGCATGATTAAGGGACATATGTGTACCAAATTTCATGATTCTAGCTTATACATAAGTAGGCAAAATGTAATGTAAAATGTTAAAAATGCACCCAAATTTCACCCTATTCAAAATTTGAACTCAATTTACCCCCTTAATATGGGAGATACGAGGAAATGGTTTAGAAACAAACATGTAGAGCGATAAATGAGGCGTCTGATGGCGCAAACCGTTTCTTAATATCATAAACCGCTTAGGAGATATGAATCTCGAAGTGGAAGTCTGCACTTTTCAACGTGCTCATGCTTATCCGTCATCTATATATATAAAAGCAAGTCGGGCTGGAGCGATGTATATATAAATATTTAAAAATGAAAAAAGACGTGAATTAATGAGGCACTTCCAGAAATCTCAGAAATTTGAAACTTGGTACGAGGGAAACTGATGACCCCAGGATCCCTAGAAAAATCGGAAATTCTCAAAATTCCCTGAAGGGGGCACGCTGGGGGGCTCAAATTTTGGGCTCAGCATAAGAACACAGTCGTATAGTATATCCAAAACGATAACCTATAGGTTTCGTGGGCTTAAAAATTTTCGGGAATTTCCTCATTTTTATCCCCCAGCCCCCCAAATCAAGATGGCGGCACAACCTGCGAGACGAGGTAGACAATTGAAATTTGGTGAAATTATAGCTTTTGGTCCCTATCCGACGGGAAAATTCCAAGATGTTCAAATTTTTCACTTTTTACCCCCAAAGATATCGAAATATGGAGGCAATTTTAATGACTGTGCAGACATTCGTTTTGAGCTATTTTTTTTTTTTGCTAGGGGCTTTACGTCGCACCGACACAGATAGGTCTTATGGCGACGATGGGATAGGAAAGGCCTAGGAGTTGGAAGGAAGCGGCCGTGGCCTTAATTAAGGTACAGCCCCAGCATTTGCCTGGTGTGAAAATGGGAAACCACGGAAAACCATTTTCAGGGCTGCCGATAGTGGGATTCGAACCTACTATCTCCCGGATGCAAGCTCACAGCCGCGAGCTATTTTTTGGCTAAACGGTAAGTCGTATCACAAAACGGATGGCACAATGTCCCTTCAATTCGGAGTGATCTACAACTTTGGTCCTGTGACATTTTGTCGTATCTCTTTCGCTTATACGTTAAATTCGGCCGTATTTCTGGATTGTTCGTAAATTTGGTGATTTTTACAAGTATATTTTATTGTTTGACACACTTATAACAATGATAGGATCATCACGTTGTGTGCGCACATTGGCATGATTAAGGGACATATGTGTACCAAATTTCATGATTCTAGCTTATACATAAGTAGGCAAAATGTAATGTAAAATGTTAAAAATGCACCCAAATTTCACCTATTCAAAATTTGAACTCAATTTACCCCCTTAATATGGGAGATACGAGGAAATGGTTTAGAAACAAACATGTAGAGCGATAAATGGGGCGTCTGATGGCGCAAACCGTTTCTTAATATCATAAACCGCTTAGGAGATATGAATCTCGAAGTGGAAGTCTGCACTTTTCAACGTGCTCATGCTTATCCGTCATCTATATATATAAAAGCAAGTCGGGCTGGAGCGATGTATATATAAATATTTAAAAATGAAAAAAGACGTGAATTAATGAGGCACTTCCAGAAATCTCAGAAATTTGAAACTTGGTACGAGGGAAACTGATGACCCCAGGATCCCTAGAAAAATCGGAAATTCTCAAAATTCCCCGAAGGGGGCACGCTGGGGGGGCTCAAATTTTGGGCTGAACACAGTCGTATAGTATATCCAAAACGATAACCTATAGGTTTCGTGGGCTTAAAAATTTTCGGGAATTTCCTCATTTTTATCCCCCATCCCCCCAAATCAAGATGGCGGCACAACCTGCGAGACGAGGTAGACAATTGAAATTTGGTGAAATTATAGCTTTTGGTCCCTATCCGACGGGAAAATTCCAAGATGTTCAAATTTTTCACTTTTAACCCCAAAGATATCGAAATATGGAGGCAATTTTAATGACTGTGCAGACATTCGTTTTGAGCTATTTTTTGGCTAAACGGCAAGTCGTATCACAAAACGGATGGCACAATGTCCCTTCAATTCGGAGTGATCTACAACTTTGGTCCTGTGACATTTTGTCGTATCTCTCTCGCTTATACGTTAAATTCGGCCGTATTTCTGGATTGTTCGTAAATTTGGTGATTTTTACAAGTATATTTTATTGTTTGACACACTTATAACAATGATAGGATCATCACGTTGTGTGCGCACATTGGCATGATTAAGGGACATATGTGTACCAAATTTCATTATTCTAGCTTATACATAAGTAGGCAAAATGTAATGTAAAATGTTAAAAATGCACCCAAATTTCACCCTATTCAAAATTTGAACTCAATTTACCCCCTTAATATGGGAGATACGAGGAAATGGTTTAGAAACAAACATGTAGAGCGATAAATGAGGCGTCTGATGGCGCAAACCGTTTCTTAATATCATAAACCGCTTAGGAGATATGAATCTCAAAGTGGAAGTCTGCACTTTTCAACGTGCTCATGCTTATCCGTCATCTATATATATAAAAGCAAGTCGGGCTGGAGCGATGTATATATAAATATTTAAAAATGAAAAAAGACGTGAATTAATGAGGCACTTCCAGAAATCTCAGAAATTTGAAACTTGGTACGAGGGAAACTGATGACCCCAGGATCCCTAGAAAAATCGGAAATTCTCAAAATTCCCTGAAGGGGGCACGCTGGGGGGGCTCAAATTTTGGGCTCAGCATAAGAACACAGTCGTATAGTATATCCAAAACGATAACCTATAGGTTTCGTGGGCTTAAAAATTTTCGGGAATTTCCTCATTTTTATCCCCCAGCCCCCCAAATCAAGATGGCGGCACAACCTGCGAGACGAGGTAGACAATTGAAATTTGGTGAAATTATAGCTTTTGGTCCCTATCCGACGGGAAAATTCCAAGATGTTCAAATTTTTCACTTTTTACCCCCAAAGATATCGAAATATGGAGGCAATTTTAATGACTGTGCAGACATTCGTTTTGAGCTATTTTTTTTTTTTTGCTAGGGGCTTTACGTCGCACCGACACAGATAGGTCTTATGGCGACGATGGGATAGGAAAGGCCTAGGAGTTGGAAGGAAGCGGCCGTGGCCTTAATTAAGGTACAGCCCCAGCATTTGCCTGGTGTGAAAATGGGAAACCACGGAAAACCATTTTCAGGGCTGCCGATAGTGGGATTCGAACCTACTATCTCCCGGATGCAAGCTCACAGCCGCGAGCTATTTTTTGGCTAAACGGTAAGTCGTATCACAAAACGGATGGCACATTGTCCCTTCAATTCGGAGTGATCTACAACTTTGGTCCTGTGACATTTTGTCGTATCTCTCTCGCTTATACGTTAAATTCGGCCGTATTTCTGGATTGTTCGTAAATTTGGTGATTTTTACAAGTATATTTTATTGTTTGACACACTTATAACAATGATAGGATCATCACGTTGTGTGCGCACATTGGCATGATTAAGGGACATATGTGTACCAAATTTCATTATTCTAGCTTATACATAAGTAGGCAAAATGTAATGTAAAATGTTAAAAATGCACCCAAATTTCACCCTATTCAAAATTTGAACTCAATTTACCCCCTTAATATGGGAGATACGAGGAAATGGTTTAGAAACAAACATGTAGAGCGATAAATGAGGCGTCTGATGGCGCAAACCGTTTCTTAATATCATAAACCGCTTAGGAGATATGAATCTCAAAGTGGAAGTCTGCACTTTTCAACGTGCTCATGCTTATCCGTCATCTATATATATAAAAGCAAGTCGGGCTGGAGCGATGTATATATAAATATTTAAAAATGAAAAAAGACGTGAATTAATGAGGCACTTCCAGAAATCTCAGAAATTTGAAACTTGGTACGAGGGAAACTGATGACCCCAGGATCCCTAGAAAAATCGGAAATTCTCAAAATTCCCTGAAGGGGGCACGCTGGGGGGGCTCAAATTTTGGGCTCAGCATAAGAACACAGTCGTATAGTATATCCAAAACGATAACCTATAGGTTTCGTGGGCTTAAAAATTTTCTGGAATTTCCTCATTTTTATCCCCCATCCCCCCAAATCAAGATGGCGGCACAACCTGCGAGACGAGGTAGACAATTGAAATTTGGTGAAATTATAGCTTTTGGTCCCTAACCGACGGAAAAATTCCAAGATGTTCAAATTTTTCACTTTTTACCCCCAAAGATATCGAAATATGGAGGCAATTTTAATGACTGTGCAGACATTCGTTTTGAGCTATTTTTTGGCTAAACGGTAAGTCGTATCACAAAACGGATGGCACAATGTCCCTTCAATTCGGAGTGATCTACAACTTTGGTCCTGTGACATTTTGTCGTATCTCTCTCGCTTATACGTTAAATTCGGCCGTATTTCTGGATTGTTCGTAAATTTGGTGATTTTTACAAGTATATTTTATTGTTTGACACACTTATAACAATGATAGGATCATCACGTTGTGTGCGCACATTGGCACGATTAAGGGACATATGTGTACCAAATTTCATGATTCTAGCTTATACATAAGTAGGCAAAATCTAATGTAAAATGTTAAAAATGCACCCAAATTTCACCCTATTCAAAATTTGAACTCAATTTACCCCCTTAATGTGGGAGATACGAGGAAATGGTTTAGAAACAAACATGTAGAGCGATAAATGAGGCGTCTGATGGCGCAAACCGTTTCTTAATATCATAAACCGTTTAGGAGATATGAATCTCGAAGTGGAAGTCTGCACTTTTCAACGTGCTCATGCTTATCCGTCATCTATATAAATAAAATCGTAACGACCGTGTGTCTGTACATTGATTATTTTGGCGAAATTTCCGTATAGTATCCGTTTCAGGTGTAATAATGACCATCTGCATCATTTTTAGCTTCGGTGTCTGTCTGTTTTTTGTCTGTTTGTCTGTTTGTCTGTCCTTCTATAACTTGAAAACTACTGGATATATTTCCACCAAACTTCATATTTAGAATCCACCTGTCCTTGGGTAGGTTTTAGCGCAAAAAATAAAATCGTTACGACTGTGTGTCTGTACATTGATCATTTTGGCGAAATTTCCGTGCGGTTATCCGTTTCAGGTGTAATAATGACCATCTGCATCATTTTTAGCTTTGGTGTCTGTTTGTCTGTTTGTTTGTCTGTTAGTCTCTTTGTCTGTTTGTCTGTTTGTCTGTCCTTCTATAACTTGAAAACTACTAAATATATATTTCCACCAAACTTCATATTTAGAATCCACCTCTCCTTGGGTAGGTTTTAGCGCAAATATCGTTTCTAAATCCCTGAACTGAGTGGGGATTTTTACGAAACCGAAACCGTGATTTTGCACTCCCTCAAAGTATACACAACCGAACTTAATGGAAATCAACCTGCCTTAATGAAAATTAATTTCTAAACCTTTTTTTCTCATGTGCATCATTTCGATAACAGGATTTAGTAAAGGAGATATCATTAACGGACCGTTTTTCGGTACAAATCCCAGCGGACTTAACGCAAGAGCGGGTGCGTGTAAAGCGTACTTCTTACAAACTTGAAAACTAACAAGATATTTGAACGAAATTTTTTATATAGCATCCATCTGTCCAAGGGTAGGTTTCCTTGGTGTCTGTTAGTTAGTTAGTTTGTTTGTTTGTTTGTTTCTTTGTTTGTTTGGTCTGTTTGTCTTTCTCTAACTTGAAAACTACTGGATATATTTCCACCAAACTTCATATTTAGCATCCACCTATCCTTTGGGGAGGTTTTAGGGCAAATATTGTTTCTAAATCCCTGAACTAATTGGGGGTTTATACGAAACCGAAACAGTGATTTTGCACTCCCTTAAAATACACACAACCAAACTTAATGGAAATCTACGTGCCTTAATGGAAATTAATTTCTAAACCTTTCCTTCTCATGTGCATCACTTCAATCACTTACAGGAAAGATAGTATGATCAAACTCTACACGAACATTGGCCCACCCAGTACCCATATGTGAGCCAAATGCTATGTCACATAATTATCCGAAAAGTAATGCAATGTAAGTTATTCTTACACAAATTTCAACCTATTCAACGTTTCTGATTCAATCTGACCCATGAATAGATTAGATGCGAGAAAATATCATAGGACCAGTCATTTAGATCGCTAAATACTGCGCCTTACGGTACAATCATTTGTCGATATGACGTACCGATTAGCAGCAGTTAATCTGTAAATGAAGGTCTACAATATTGTAAACATTCATATACTTTCGTATGTCCATCTGTATATATTCATTGATGTCGATTTGTAGCGATCGGGAAAGGATGTGTCTGCTATTGTAATCAGTACTCCCTACACCGACTTTGACTGCTGGCAGTAGGAATGGGGTCCTTCTCCAACTCCTGTGTAACTGGCATTAGTAAGGAGGGCCTACTATTTTAATGAATAATTCACTTTTCGATTTGTCTTGCAGAAGGCAAGGGATCATGCAGTTTTGTTCGAAAGTCCCCTACTCTATTGTGTTTGGCTCTAGGCCAGGGTGCCCGCCATTATAAACAAATGTTCCAATCTAAAATTTGACTAGCATTAGGCATAGTGGCCTGCTATTTTCATGGAAACTCACTAATTCTGTGTGACTGGCAGTAAGCTGGCTAGCAGCAGTAAAAAGGGACTGTCATTATAATGATAACTGCACAACTCAATTTTGACTGGTGGTAGGGAAGTTGCCTGCTATTATAATAAAAACTCCTCAACTGTAACCTGTCTGAAAGTAGGAAATGGGTCTGCCATTGTAACTAAAACTCCCCAAATCGATTGTGACCGCGCAGTAGGCATTGGGGCCTGCAATTATAATGTAAACTTGCCAACTCGATTGTGAATGGCAGTAGGCGAGTGAGCCTGGCGTTATCATCACAACTCCGCAACCCTCACTTTACATTGGAAACAACGTATGTGGACCTCCCCATGCTATTTCTCGGATAAGGCTAAGAGACATGCAATTTTAAAACAATCTCATTTGCTGCACGCACAGTATTTACGTCGATATCCGTATACAATGTAGAATACCGTAGCGAAGCACGGGTACATTTGCTAGTATTATATAAAAGCAAGTCGGGCTGGAGCGATGTATATATAAATATTTAAAAATGAAAAAAGACGTGAATTAATGAGGCACTTCCAGAAATCTCAGAAATTTGAAACTTGGTACGAGGGAAACTGATGACCCGAGGATCCCTAGAAAAATCGGAAATTCTCAAAATTCCCTGAAGGGGGCACGCTGGGGGGGGCTCAAATTTTGGGCTCAGCATAAGAACACAGTCGTATAGTATATCCAAAACGATAACCTATTGGTTTCGTGGGCTTAAAAATTTTCGGGAATTTACTCATTTTTTTCCCCTATCCCCCCAAATCAAATGGCGGCACAACCTGCCAGACGAGGTAGACAATTGAAATTTGGTGAAATTATAGCTTTTGGTCCCTAACCGACGGGAAAATTCCAAGATGTTCAAATTTTTCACTTTTTACCCCCAAAGATATCGAAATATGGAGGCAATTTTAATGACTGTGCAGACATTCCTTTTGAGCTATTTTTTGGCTAAACGGTAAGTCGTATCACAAAACGGATGGCACAATGTCGCTTCAATTCGGAGTGATCTACAACTTTTTTCCTGTGACATTTTGTCGTATATCTCTCCCTTATACGTTAAATTTGGCCGTATTTCTGGATTGTTCGTACATTTGGTGATTTTTACAAGTAAATTTCAATGTTTGACACACTTATAAGAATGATAGGATGATCGCGTTAGGTGTGCACATTGGCACGATTAAGAGACGTATGTGTACCAAATTTCATGATTCTAGCTTATACATAAGTAGGCAAAATGTAATGTAAAATGTTAAAAATGCACCCAAATTTCACCCTATTCAACATTTGAACTCAATTTACCCCCTTAATATGGGAGATACGAGGATATGGTTTAGAAACAAACATTGAGAGCGATAAATGAGGCGTCTGATGGCGTAAACCGTTTCTTAATATCATAAACCGTTTAGGAGATATGAATCTCGAAGTGGAAGTCTGCACTTTTCAACGTGCTCATGCTTATCCGTCATCTATATATATAAAAGCAAGTCGGGCTGGAGCGATGTATATATAAATATTTAAAAATGAAAAAAGACGTGAATTAATGAGGCACTTCCAGAAATCTCAGAAATTTGAAACTTGGTACGAGGGAAACTGATGACCCCAGGATCCCTAGAAAAATCGGAAATTCTCAAAATTCCCTGAAGGGGGCACGCTGGGGGGGGGGGCTCAAATTTTGGGCTCAGCATAAGAACACAGTCGTATAGTATATCCAAAACGATAACCTATAGGTTTCGTGGGCTTAAAAATTTTCGGGAATTTCCTCATTTTTATCCCCTATCCCCCCAAATCAAGATGGCGGCACAACCTGCCAGACGAGGTAGACAATTAAAATTTGGTGAAATTATAGCTTTTGGTCCCTAACCGACGGGAAAATTCCAAGATGTTCAAATTTTTCACTTTTTACCCCCAAAGATATCGAAATATGGAGGCAATTTTAATGACTGTGCAGACATTCCTTTTGAGCTATTTTTTGGCTAAACGGTAAGTCGTATCACAAAACGGATGACACAATGTCGCTTCAATTCGGAGTGATCTACAACTTTGGTCCTGTGACATTTTGTCGTATCTCTCTCCCTTATACGTTAAATTTGGCCGTATTTCTGGATTGTTCGTACATTTGGTGATTTTTACAAGTAAATTTCAATGTTTGACACACTTATAAGAATGGTAGGATGATCGCGTTAGGTGTGCACATTGGCACGATTAAGGGACGTATGTGTACCAAATTTCATGATTCTACCTTATACATAAGTAGACAAAATGTAATGTAAAATGTTAAAAATGCACCCAAATTTCACCCTATTCAACATTTGAACTCAATTTACCCCCTTAATATGGGAGATACGAGGATATGGTTTAGAAACAAACATTGAGAGCGATAAATGAGGCGTCTGATGGCGCAGACCGTTTCTTAATATCATAAACCGTTTAGGAGATATGAATCTCGAAGTGGAAGTCTGCACTTTTCAACGTGCTCATGCTTATCCGTCATCTATATATATAAAAGCAAGTCGGGCTGGAGCGATGTATATATAAATATTTAAAAATGAAAAAAGACGTGAATTAATGAGGCACTTCCAGAAATCTCAGAAATTTGAAACTTGGTACGAGGGAAACTGATGACCCGAGGATCCCTAGAAAAATCGGAAATTCTCAAAATTCCCTGAAGGGGGCACGCTGGGGGGGGCTCAAATTTTGGGCTCAGCATAAGAACACAGTCGTATAGTATATCCAAAACGATAACCTATAGGTTTCGTGGGCTTAAAAATTGTCGGGAATTTCCTCATTTTTATCCCCTATCCCCCCAAATCAAGATGGCGGCACAACCTGCCAGACGAGGTAGACAATTGAAATTTGGTGAAATTATAGCTTTTGGTCCCTAACTGACGGGAAAATTCCAAGATGTTCAAATTTTTCACTTTTTACCCCCAAAGATATAGAAATATGGAGGCAATTTTAATGACTGTGCAGACATTCCTTTTGAGCTATTTTTTGGCTAAACGGTAAGTCGTATCACAAATCGGATGGCACAATGTCGCTTCAATTCGGAGTGATCTACAACTTTGGTCCTGTGACATTTTGTCGTATCTCCCTGCCTTATACGTTAAAGTTGGCCGTATTTCTGGATTGTTCGTAAATTTGGTGATTTTTACAATAAAATTTCAATGTTTGACACACTTATAAGAATGATAGGATGATCGCGTTAGGTGTGCACATTGGCACGATTAAGAGACGTATGTGTACCAAATTTCATGATTCTAGCTTATACATAAGTAGGCAAAATGTAATGTAAAATGTTAAAAATGCACCCAAATTTCACCCTATTCAACATTTGAACTCAATTTACCCCCTTAATATGGGAGATACGAGGATATGGTTTAGAAACAAACATTGAGAGCGATAAATGAGTCGTCTGATGGCGTAAACCGTTTCTTAATATCATAAACCGTTTAGGAGATATGAATCTCGAAGTGGAAGTCTGCACTTTTCAACGTGCTCATGCTTATCCGTCATCTATATACTGTATATAAAAGCAAGTCGGGCTGGAGCGATGTATATATAAATATTTAAAAATGAAAAAAGACGTGAATTAATGAGGCACTTCCAGAAATCTCAGAAATTTGAAACTTGGTACGAGGGAAACTGATGACCCGAGGATCCCTAGAAAAATCGGAAATTCTCAAAATTCCCTGAAGGGGGCACGCTGGGGGGGGCTCAAATTTTGGGCTCAGCATAAGAACACAGTCGTATAGTATATCCAAAACGATAACCTATAGGTTTCGTGGGCTTAAAAATTTTCGGGAATTTCCTCATTTTTATCCCCTATCCCCCCAAATCAAGATGGCGGCACAACCTGCCAGACGAGGTAGACAATTGAAATTTGGTGAAATTATAGCTTTTGGTCCCTAACCGACGGGAAAATTCCAAGATGTTCAAATTTTTCACTTTTTACCCCCAAAGATATCGAAATATGGAGGCAATTTTAATGACTGTGCAGACATTCCTTTTGAGCTATTTTTTGGCTAAACGGTAAGTCGTATCGCAAAACGGATGGCACAATGTCCCTTCAATTCGGAGTGATCTACAACTTTGGTCCTGTGACATTTTTTTCATATCTCCCTCCCTTATACGTTAAATTTGGCCGTATTTCTGGATTGTTCGTAAATTTGGTGATTTTTACAATTAAATTTCAATGTTTGACACACTTATGAGAATGATAGGATGATGGCGTTAGGTGTGCGCATTGGCACGATTAAGGGACACATGTGTACCGAATTTCATGATTCTAGCTTATACATAAGTAGGCAAAATGTAATGTAAAATGTTAAAAATGCACCCAAATTTCACCCTATTCAACATTTGAACTCAATTTACCCCCTTAATATGGGAGATACGAGGATATGGTTTAGAAACAAACATTTAGAACGATAAATGAGGTGTCTGATGGCGCAAACCGTTTCTTAATATCATAAACCGTTTAGGAGATATGAATCTCGAAGTGGAAGTCTGCACTTTTCAACGTGCTCGTGCTTATCCGTCATCTATATATATAAAATAACTTGTCCTGACTGACTGACTGACTGACTGACTGACTGACTGATTCATCATCGCCGAGCCAAAACTACTGTACATAAAGAAATGAAATTTTGGGGATATATTCATATTAAAATGTAGGTGCTCGCTAAGAGAGGATTTTTGGATATTCCGTCGCTAAGGGGGTGAAAAGGGGGGTGAAATTTTAAAATGAGTGTATCTATATCTCAAAACTTTAAAAGTTTACAGGTGTAAAAATTGGTATTTAGAATCTTCTTTAAAAATAAGGAAACACGTATTGTTTTGTTTTCAGAAAATCCCAATAGGAGGGATGAAAAAGGGTGAAAATAGGGGAAAATGGGTTGAATGCCTTTAATCAGGATACCGGTACTTATATCTCAGAAACTGAAGATATTACAGACCTGAAAATTGGTACTTTGGATCTCTTTTAAAAATAAAGAAGCACGTATTTTTTTGTTTTTGTAAAATCCAATTAATGGGAGGGTGAAAAGGGGGTGAATTTTTAAAATGAGTGAATCTATATCTCCAAACTTTTAAAGTTTGCAGATGTAAAAATTGGTATTTAGAATCTTCATTAAAAATAAAGAAACACGTATTTTTTTGTTTTCGGAAAATCGCAATAGGAGGAGTGAAAAGGGGTGAAAAATTGGTTGAATGCCTTTAATGAGGCTACTTATATCTCAGAAACTGAAGATATTATAGACCTGAAAATTGGTGTTTGGGATCTCCTTTAAAAATAAAGAAACACGTATTTTTTTTGTTTCTGGAAAACCCAATTAAGGGAGGTGAAAAGGGGGTAATATTTTAAAATGATTGTATCTATATCTCAAAATTTTTGAAAGTTATAGATGTAAAAATTGGTATTTAGAATCTCCATTTAAAATAAAGAAACACGTATATTTCGCTTTCGGAAAATCGTAATAGGAAGGGTGGTAAAGGTTGAAAAAGGGGTCGAATGCATTTCATGAGTCTACTTATATTTCACAACCTGAAGATATTACAGACCTGAAAATTGGTGTTTGGGATCTCCTTTTAAAATAAAGAAACACGTATTTTTGTCTGTGGAAAATATAATTAATTGGGGGGGTGTTGAAAAGGGAGTGATTTTTTAAAATGAGTGTATCTATATCTCAAAACTTTTTAAGTTTATACATGTAAAAATTGGTGTTTAGAATCTCCTTTAAAAATAAAAAAATCACGTATTCTTTTGTTTTCGGAAAATCCCAATAGGAAGGGTTTAAAAGGGTGAATAATGGGTTGAATGCCTTTCATGAGGCTACTTATATTTCAGAACCTGAAGATATTACAGACCTGAAAATTGGTATTTTGGATCTACTTTAAAAGTAAAGAAACACGCATTTTTTCGTTTTTGGAAAATCCAAATATTGGGGGTGAAAAGAGGGGGTGAATTTTTTAAAATGAGTGTGTCTACATCTTAAAACTTTAAAATTTACAGATGTAAAAATTGGTAGTTAGAATCTCCTCTAAAAATAAAGGAACACGTATTTTTTTTGTTTCCCGTAAATCCTAATAGGAGGGGTGTAAAAGGGTGAAAAATGGGTTGAATGGCTTTAATGAGGATACACATGTCTCATAAACGAAAGATATTACAGAACTGATAATTTGCATATGGGATCTCCTTTAAAAATAAAGAAACAAGCATTCTTTTAAATTTGTTGGTGGGGGGGGGGTTGGCGGTAATTAAACTTAACGGCGGTGGGGGGTGGGGTGTAGAAGGAGGTGAGACCAATTGATTTTACTGTTATTAATGTACTTATCAGGATCCTCCGTTTCTCAGGCGGCAGCGCGCCGGCCTCTCACAGCTGAGTTCCGTGGTTCAAATCCCGGTCTCTCCATGTGGCATTCGTGCTGGACAAAACGGATGCGGGACAGGTTTTTCTCCGGATACTCCGGTTTTCCCTGCCATCGGCCATTCCAGCAACACATTATAATAATAATAATAATAATAATAATAATAATAATAATAATAATAATAATAATAATAATAATAATAATAATATTCCGGACCGTCGTCAAATGCGCGGACCGCGCTGGAAACGGCTCCTGGACGGGTAATGACTAAGAATGCAGTCCGGCCGCGGGTTCAGTGCCACCAGGGCACCCAATATGACACCACGCCGGATCTCCTGAAGGATTTTATCCATATTAAAAATATTATAGGAAAAGATGGCAAAGATTTACGAACCCAACTGACCGGGAGGAATACCTGAGCCTAGCCCGGGAAGTACGAAATCGATTGCTGGAAAGGAAGATTTAAAAATGGGAGGAAACGTGCCGTAAAATCATAGAAAACCAGTCAGATCGGGAATTTTGGTGGATTCTCGCAGAAAACGAGTCAGATCGCGAATTTCGGCGGATTATGTATCTAAAACAATAAGCATTCAATTATAAATTTCAGTATAATACCGTAGCGAAGCACGGGTATCTTGCTAGTAAAATAATAAATCCACAAATTGATGATCTGCGTTCCTTTTCCTCCTGAATTTCCAAGTGCTGCGCCCAAATTCTGGATTTCACTTAACGTTTTCACAAAAAAATGCTAGAAAATCTATCACTATTCACCACTTTACAGACTATACAGTATCTACAGCCGTGCATCTCGGAAAAAATGCTCTTGATTTCAGTACAAAGATGACAGTATTTTTAAAATAATGTACGGCTAGTATTAACAGGTAATGATTATGATAAAACACTGTATGCTCGGTATATTAAACTATATTGTAATAAGGACTCGTAGGCCCAAACCCACAATAACAGGAGAGATAGATTATTTTATAACAGTTTAAATAAGATAGGTAAAATTAAGCAATAGTCATTTGTAATTTCACTTTGTATCACTAAGAATGCTGCTGTAACTCGGATGATAAACCTATAGCAAGCAATAAATTAAATTAAGTGTATAGTTTGTATCATGCCTTTATTTATCCGTTGGTTATTAGCTATATTCCCAGAACGCTTCTAAGAACAACCAATAACTCTGTATTATTATTATTATTATTATTATTATTATTATTATTATTATTATTATTATTATTGTTGTTGTTGTTGTTCGGGCTATCTGTGGAACGCAGAGATGGTGAAAGAAGGTGCCGTGGTTGAATGGGTCTAACTACAATATCAAAAATTGAGTTAAAACTTTAGAAGGTTATATTTCTTTTCCGAAAACAAACTTAGAAACAATTTTATAACAATATTACAGGTACAAATAGCAAGCATTAAACCAGATTTGGGAAAATCCAAGATTCAGAACCATAACACTCTGTGCTTTAAGCCCCTAGTTTTACAAGATTACAAGTGGGAGAAGAATTCAGTAAAGGGAAGTAATCCCCTACTTCCGGAGAACTTGCTCCTAAAATTACAATATCTAGCTTTCCAGAGGCACTATTTACAATTTGAAAAATAGCTAACAGGCTCTCGGTTCCCTACTGCCTACTCAAGGCAATGCATTAATCTCGGGTCTCTCAAACCACTATTTACAAATGGAACTTATTATTACAGGGGTATTAAATATCCAACCTACTGGGCCTTCGTGGAATAAGAATAACAGGTTAAATTAATGGCCCGAACATAACTGAATGGAGGCGTACACTTGCGCTCCTAGATATGAACACTTAAAAATCTAAAGGGCACTAGGCTGATGGAACAGGGGCTATTCCCAATCTACTGAGGTGACTCGTATGGAAATAACTTTAACGCATTACAGACGGGAAAACAGTTACAAAACGTAGTTACCTCAAACTAAGATGAAGGGGAGCTCGAGAGGGTACATCACTCTCTATCCCCGATTTACAGTTAAAGATTTTATGAAACTTTTTACATTAGCCGGAAGAAGGTCTACATTTTAGAACAGTTTTTACCTAACTAAAGAGTCGGAACTTTCTCTCGGGTTAAACTGCGGAGGAAGCAAGAAAGAAAGAATTTATGTGGCCTTTACCTTGTAGATGTTCTGCTGACCGAAAAAAGAGGCCGCCCGCCTCCTGCTTTGACACACACACTCAGAAAGATGACGATCAATTGGCCAAGAAACGTGAAAAGCCGCACTTTATAAACCCTCAGGGAAGGTTCGAGATAATTCAGGATGAATCAGGACACACCCTCTTAATTTTATTGGTGAAATTCAAAAGTAGCACTCAAAATCGAACAAGAAGCCATTGATAGGTGGAAAATTAATTACAGAAAATTTTCATTGGCCAGATTCAAAACTGGCGGAAAGGAAAAGGAAATATTGCCAACCCAAAAATAAATGAACATCAATCAGTAAAAAAAAACCTTATGAATACAAAAATTCTTTCAATTATAAGTTCTTACACCTCGCACCAGTAGTGTCATCTTTGGAAAAATGTCCAAACTTCTTGATGGATAGCAAACAAAATAGTAAAAATTCAGTCAGTTCAGGAAACTTCACAATAACAAAATCACATCATATTTCTGTTGTGACATCTTCTGAGCAAATTTCTAAGTTGGTGTAGTTTCAGTTTCACTGTTTTGCCAATAGAGGTGTTCATTTAGGCGCTGAATTTGAATGCGCGGCGTTGGAGCGTACCTCCCGATACAATTATTATTATTATTATTATTATTATTATTATTATTATTATTATTATTATTATTAGTCTATTATTATTATTATTATTATATAGTGCGTGGCTGCGTGGTTTGGTTAACGAAGCCATCAGCTTGCATTCGAGAGCTAGTGGGTTCGAATCCCAGTGTCGGCAGCCCTGAGAATGGTTTTCAGTTTGCATGTCCAACCCTTGCCCCATTTTTCTACGGGGTCGGGTATGTGGTGAGATAAATCTGTCGTAGCGTGTTTTTGTGACCAGATGGGTTTCCTGACGTCAATCTTATCAGAGGAGTCAATGAGATGAAATAATAATTTAATTTCGTGTGGCTATTTCTAGCCGAGTGCAGCCCTTGTAAGGCAGTCCCTCTGATGAAGGTGGGCGCCATTTGCCATGTGTAGGTAACTGCGTGTTATTGTGGTGGAGGACAGTGTTGTGTGTGATATGTCAGTTGCAGGGATGTTGGGGACAGCACAAACACCCAGCCCCCGGGCCAATGGAATTAACCAACGACGGTTAAAATCCCTGACTCGGCCCGTAATCGAACTCGGGACCCTCTGAACCGAAGCCAGTACGCTGACCATTCAGCCAACGATTTGGACATGAGATGAAATGAATAACATGATATATGATAGTAGGAAGGGGGAGTGTGAAACCCGGTGCCGGCACATAGCCTACTCCGGTCGAATAGCACCAAGGGGTCTGCTTAAAGCTTAATGTCCCCATCCAACGGACGAATCACCACCATCTACAGCGCCATTTGCCCTCACTTCATATGAGTATTCTAGAGAGGTCTGGAACTTTATCCAAGTTTTTGGCACGCAATCTAGTGAGTAGAAATTGTAACCCACCACCACCTCCCCTATCCTGCCGGCCAACATTTTAACGGCGAACATTATTATTCAACCGACGGGACTTGAACCGGCTAACGACTGTGTAAGACCATTTAGACTTCAACGCGCTATTATGTATTATCATATTTCTGCACATTATATACCTCGCTATTATTCGCAGAGAGGCTTCATTGGAGACCCGGTACCAGATTCCAATTTCCAATTCTCCATTAAGGAGATGGATAACCAGAAGGCTCTTGAATCATACTCAGGATTAGCTACGCTTCTCTGTTTAAATAGAAAGAGAGTATCTACCGTAATTTGTTCTAATCCGATTCACTGATATCCATGTTCGAAAAGGAAGATTGAAAGTTTCGACAGTCTACGCATGTACCACAGCTGATGTTCATTAAGATTTCTATCATTGTGTCTAAATTGTTATGCATGGATGAAATAATTAATTATGAGTAAATTCTGGTGCATCTGCTTCTACATTTCAAATTATTACGATATAGATCTTACTTCATTTCTCAGAATGTCAAAGATAAGGAACGTGTTTGTTTTATGACCTCGTCGTCGTCTAATCCTCCCGTGGTGACATTTGCAGCCACCGTGGAATTGTTCAACTCTGACTTTTCATTTCAATTATTTGCTGTTGAGAATGTGTTATTGGAACACACACATCAAGAGTTGCAAGTTCGGAATTATGAAACCTGGTCTCACTGCCCTTTCCTTGAAAAAGAGACAGTATGAACAATTTGTTGTATTATTGGAAACACCCACCAGCTAGTGATCTTTATGTGGTATCTCTTACTAAAACGGTGTATGGCGTATTTGTAAAACACTGTTCTAAAATGTACTCTGCCTATATACTGGGCTGAAAATTCCGATAGAATTGAATAACGCCAATAGCAAAGCATCAGCTAGAAATGAAATTGAATGTTGAAATAGAATATTGTTAGAATGACAAACCGCCGGGCTGAGTGGCTCAGACGGTTGAGGCGCTGGCCTTCTGACCCCAACGTAGCAGGTTCGATCCTGGCTCAGTCCAGTGGTATTTGAAGGTGCTCAAATACGCCAGCCTCGTGTCGGTAGATTTACTGGCACGTAAAAGACTAAATTCCGGCACCTCGGCGTCTCCGAAAACCGTAAAAGGGTAGTTAGTGGGACGTAAAGCAAATATCATTATTATTATTATTAGAATGACAGACCGCAGAGAACCCTTCAATAATAATAATAATAATTACAACAATAAAGTAAAAGTAATTTCGTGTCCTCATCCAGAGGTGGTACAGCTCTTTGCAAGCACACCCCCATTGGAGGTGAGCTGCATGTACCATTTCAACCACATACCAGCCCTCCTGCCATTCTTAAATTCCTGGCAGTACCGGGAATCGAACCCGAGGAGGCAGCTAATAACACTAACCGTTACGATACGGAGGCGGGCATTACAATAATAATAATAATAATAATAATAATAATAATAATAATAATAATAATAATAATAATAATAATAATAATAATAATATGGCTCAAGTAGAAAAACTTAAGTATCAAGGTGAAATTATTGAATCATCGGGGTTAAATCAGCAAGCCAACAAAGAAAGAATGGCAAAATTCAAAGTGTATACACAATCACTTGGAACAGGCACAATAAAAGAACTATACCACAAAGGCAAAACGGGTTGAATGCCTTTAATGAGGCTACATATTTCAGAACCTGAAGATAGTACAGACCTGAAAATTGGTATTTGGGATCTACTTTAAAAATAAAGGAACAGGTATTTTTCGTTTTCGGAAAATCCAAATAATAGGGGGGGGGGGGTGAAAAGAGGGAAGAATTTTTAAAATGAGTGTATCTACATCTTAAAACTTTAAAAGTTTACAGATGTAAAACTTGGTATTTAGAATCTCCTTTAAAAATAAATAAACATGTATTTCTTGTTTCGGAAAATCCCAATAGGAGGGGTAAAAAAGGGGTTGAATGCCTTTAATGAGGATACTTATATCTCAGAAACTGAAGATATTACAGACCTAAAATTTGGTATTTTGGATCTCCTGTAAAATTAAGAAAAATATTTTGCTTTTCGAAAATCCAAAGAGTGGGAGGTGAAAAGGGAGTGGATTTTTAAAACGAGTGTATCTATATCTCAAAATTTTAAAAGTTCACAATGTAAAATTTGATATTTAGAATCTCCTTTAAAAATAAAGGAATGCGTATTTTTTTTTGTTTTCTGTAAATCCCAATAGGAGGTGTGTAAAATGGTGAATAATGGGTGAATGCCTTTGATGACGATACATATATCTCAAAAACTGAAGACATTACAGAACTGACAATTAGTATATGGAATCTCCTTTAAAAATAAACACGTATTTTTGTGTTTTTGGAAAATATAATTAATGGCGGTTAAATAGGAGTGACAAATAGGGATGAATTTTTTGAAAGACTATATCTACAGAATATCTGAGAAGCGTAAAAGGTTACAGACGTAAAAAGTGGTATTTGGAATCTCCTGTAAATGTAAAGAAACATTGGTGTTTGGAACCCTTTTAAAAACAGAGAAAACCCCGTTTTGGGGGTGGGGAAATCATCTTGGGGGGGGGGGGGCGGGAGTGAAAAGGAGTTGAATTCCTTTCATGAGGACACATAAATCAAAAAGTGAAGAAGTTAGTCATGATAATTGGATTTAGAAGATCCTTTACTATTAAGGAAACACGTATTTTTTGCCGGAAAATCCACTTAGGGGTGAGGGGGAGGAGTGTGAAAGGAAGTGAAAAAGTGATTTATCTTTATAGGGATACTTATATATCAAAACTGAAGGTAATAGACGTGAACATTGGTGTTTAGAATCTCCTTTAAACATACAGAAACACGGCTTCTTTTAATTTTTTTGGGGGGGGGGGGGTAAATAAATTTAACGGCGGTGGGGTGTGAAAAGAGGTGAAACCAATTGATTTAACTGTTCATAATATACTTATAAGGAGCTTCCCTGGATCAGACAAAATAAAATAATAATAATAATAATAATAATAATAATAATAATAATAATAATAATAATAATAATAATAATAATAATAATAATAATCATCATCATCATCATCATCATCATACAGAGAGATATTTGTAATGGGATTTGAATCGTTACAGTGCTCATAATAGATCCCAGGGAATCACTGGAGAGCTGGAGGAAATATTTTAAAAATCTTCTCAAGGTAAGGCAGGGATGAAATGGCTTCAAAGAGTAATAAAATTCGCATGGAGTGTTGGTAAGGTACCTTCAGATTGGACAAAATCAGTAATTGCACCCATCTACAAGCAAGTGAAGAGGAAGGAATGGAACAACTATCGATGTATCTCATTGATTAGTATACCAGGCAAAATACACTATTCACTGGTATCTTGCAAGGGAGGGTGCGATCTGTGGCTGAGAAGAACTGGATGAAAACCAGTGTGGTTTGAGACCACAGACGGGCTGTCAGGATCAGATTTTCAGTATACGCCAGGTAATCCAAAAATGTTATGAGAGGAATAGACAGTTGTGTATGTGTTTCGTAGATCTAGAGAAAGCATATGACAGGGTACCGAGGGAAAAGATGTTCCCCATACTAGGGGACCATGGGATTAAGAGTAGATTATTGAAATCAATCGAAGGCATTTAAGTTGACAATTGGGCTGCAGTAAGAATTGATGGTAGAATGAGTTCTTGGTTCAGGGTACTTACAGGGGTTAGACATTGCTGTAATCTTTCACCTTTGTTGTTAGTAGTATGCATGAGTCATCTTCTGAAAGATATAAAGTGGTAGGGAGGGATTCAGTTAGGTGGAATTGTAGTAAGCAGTCTGACCTATGCTGATGATTTGGTCTCAATGGCAGATTGTGCCGAAAGATTGCAATCTAATATCTTGGAATTTGAAAATAGGTGCAATGAGTATGGTATGAAAATTAGCCTTTCCAAGATTAAATTGATGTCAGTAGGTAAGAAATCCTAGAGAACTGTATGCCAGATTGGTGAAAAAAAGCTGGAACAGGTAGATAGCTTCAAGTACAGTATTTAGGATGTGTGTTCGCCCAGGATGGTATTATAGTATGTGAGAGTGAATCAAGGTGTTGTAAAGCTAATGCAGTGAGCTCGCAGTTGCGATCAACAGTATTCTGTAAGAAGGACGTCAGCTCCTAGACGAAACTGTCTTTATATCGCTCTGTTTTCAGACCAACTTTGCTTTTCGGGGGCGAAAGCTGGGTGGACTAAGTACATCTTATTCATAAGTTAGAATTAACAGACATTAAAGTAGCGAGAATGATTTCTAGCACAAACTGGTGGGAACAATGGCAGGATGGTACTCCGAATGAGGAGACAAAATGTAAGTTACGAATGAACTCGATGGATGAAGCTGTACGCATATAGCGGCTTCGGTGGTGGGGTCGTGTGAGGCGAATGAAGGAGGATAGTTTACCTAGGAGAATAATGGACTCTGTTTGGAGGGTAAGAGAAGTAGAGGGAGACCAAGACGACAATGTTTAGACTCAGTTTCTAACGATTTAAAGATAAGAGGTATAGAACTAAATGAGGCCACACTACTAGTTGCAAATAGAGTATTGTGGCGACGTTTAGTAAATTCACAGAGGCTTGAAGACTGAACGCTGAATGGCATAACGGTCTATAATGATGATGTATGTATTATAATAATAAAAATAATAATGAGAATAATAATAATAATAATTTTGCTTTTCCTTCCTTTTCGTATTCGTGTCGGGGTGGTTGATAGGGTGGAGTGTTATATATAGATGAAAGTGTGTATTAGGACGTTCGCAAACGCCTAGTCCCCTAGCAAGCCGAATGAACTATACGCAGTTAAAATCCTCTGCCCGACCTGGAATCGAACCCAGGTGCCTCTGGACCGCTGACCATTCAGCCCAAATAGGGGATTAATAATAAAAAGAAAAATGATTCTGTTAATCTAAATCAATGAAATGAAAAACAAGGAACGTAAAGGGATTTTATCTAAAAAGTAGCTACGCGGTTTGGGTCACATAGCTATCAGCTTGCATTCAGGAGAGAGTGGGCGCGAACACCACTTTGGCAACCCTGAAGATGTTTTGGTGTGGTTTTTCTATTTTCACACCAGGCAAATGCTGCGGCTGTATCTTAATTGAGGCCATAGTAATTATTTCCCACTCCTTGCCCTTTTCTATCCCATCGTCGGCATAAGACCTATTTTTGTGTCGATGCGACGTAAAGTAAAATTTTAAAATAAGAATAATAATAGGAGGAGAAGAAGAAAAAGAAGAAATATGGTTAGGTTAATTTAAAACAGGGGACTGACCAGTACAAGGAACCTAATTGGTTTTCAGAGAGAGTCAAGTGTTTCAGTTCGTGTAATATATTGATGGCCTAATTCTAATACCACGTGTCTGTCAATAGTTTCTTATCCATTATTTTCCTTAATACTGGTCGCGCCTCCCACTCACACATGGACATGCAGTCTATCAGAACAATTTTTGTTGTGTTCATTATCCTGAGCTTATGTGCGGAGGAAAATGAACCTTATATACAGTACATTATAGTGTAGGAGTGTGTAAATACGTTATGAAGGAAAATGAACCTTATATACAGTGCATTATAGTGTAGGAGTGTGTAAATACGTTATGAAGGAAAATGAACCTTATATACAGTGCATTATAGTGTAGGAGTGTGTAAATACGTTATGAAAACATCCATTTCTACAGTGCGGTACGGCAAGGTTCATTTTCCTGTACACGTAAGGATATGAAAATGAACAGAACGAAACTTGTTCGGATAGACTGCATGTCCGTATGTGGCTGGGAGGCGCGACCAGTATCAAGGAAAATAATGGATAGGAAGAGCATTGTCAGATAGGTGATAATAGAACTAAGCTATCAATATCCTGTATTTTGTGTGCTTTAAATATGTACATCTTTTTCTTGTTAAAAGAACACGGTAGAGACGTCTAATACTGTGTACTGGGTCTGTAGAAATATTTACTAGACACTTTCTTCATTTCCCTCGCTGTGTCCTGTGCTGAGGGCAAAGAAAAAGCTGTTAGGAAATGTTAGCACAGGAACCTGGAATTAGCCTCATTTCCTGACTCCAGGAGACCTGTAATTGAACGGAAGGACGCGACGCGACGCTGAGTGTTGGCAGAAAGAAGGCGGCTCACAATTGTAGTCATGATATAGGGGACAAAGGTCAATCATTAGGCAGAGTGGTTTATAGTCTCTCTCACTCTCTCTAGGTCACACACAGAATTAGATTTATATGTGGCCATCAACGATGACTGATCGAACAGGAAACTATATTAGGGCGCTCCGGCACTCTCTGTTGAAGACCTTTGCACACACTCATTCCGCCATCTCTCGTATCGCAAAAGTGGGACTGACTTACTAACATTATGGTTCTGGTTTTCCACCACTTTATTATACAGAATGTAAAGAAATGGCAGATAAAAAATTAAATGGATTCCTCACATGTAGAGAAGAGGAGCATTTTTCGTTGTGCTCATTTTCCTACGCTAACGTATACAGGAAAATGAACCTTAAATAACTTTTACTGTCGGAAGCGCAAATGCTACATGCTGACATACGGTACGGTACGGTACGGTACGGTACGGTACGGTACGGTACAGCGAGGTTCATTTTCCTTTAAACCACGGTATGGGAAAATGAACATTAAAAAATGTGTTATCGTGGGGTACATATTCATATGCGGCTGAGATGCATGACCAGTTTTAAAGAACATAATGGATAGGAAGAGAATTGTCAAATACGCGGTATTGTTTCTTTTTTTTCTTTTTTGCTAGTTGCTTTACGTCGCACCGACACAGATAGGTCTTATGGCGACGATGGGACAAGGAAGGGCTAGGAGTGGGAAGGAAGTGGCCGTGGCCTTAATTAAGGTACAGCCCCAGCATTTGCCTGGTGTGAAAATGGGAAACCACGGAAAACCATTTTCAGGGCTGCCGACAGTGGGATTCGAACCTACTATCTCCCGAATACTGGATACTGGCCGCACTTAAGCGACTGCAGCTATCGAGCTCGGTGTATTGTTTCTTAAGGGACGATATATCTTTGTACATTAACTAGGAGAACTGTAAATTGAAATGCATCATCTTGAGAAATGTGGAGCCTTCTCCTAAATATGTTGGATGCTTTGGGAAAAGACTGAAATATTCTGATATTTATTAATAAATTTATATGCGATACTGTTATATCTATGATGTTAAACTAACAGTGGGTCAGAGTAGCGTACAATCCACCGTAAATCGTAGTCTTACAATTTTAGAATCATTTTAGTTATGTCTGAATTTCTTTCATATCTTTCTTCTTTTATTTTTCTTACTTTACATCACACCGACACAGATCGGTCGTACGGCTACTATAGGATAGGAAAAGGCCAGGAGTGCGAGGGAAGCGACCATGGCCTTACATAATGTACAGCTCCAGCATTTGCTTGCTGTGAAAATATAAAACCACGGGAAATCATCTTCAGGGCTGCCGACAATGCGGTTCGGACCCACTATCTCCCGAATGCAAGCTGATAGCTACGTGACCAAACCGAGCATCCAGTTATTCGGTCTGTTAATAATAATAATGTTATTTGCTTTACGTCCCACTAAGTACTTTTTAAGGTCTTCGGAGACGCTGAGGTGCCGGAATTTAGTCCCGCAGGAGTTCTTTTACATGCCAGTAAATCTACCGACACGGGGCTGTCGTATTTGAGCACCTTCAAATACCACCGGACTGAGGCAGGATCGAACCTGCCAAGTTGGGGTTAGAAGGCCAGCGCCTTAACCGTCTGAGCCACTCAGTCCGGCTATTCGGTCTGAATTTATACGCAACCGCGTTATAATTATTATCTTTCCTTACCTGTAATGAAAAATACTGAGTTAATGTAAATTTTATGTGAGATTTCATGCGATTAATTTTAACAATTATTATATTACACTACTCATGAGTAAATATTTTAAAACATTCTTTAGCCCTATTCTTTCGTTGTCTGTCTGTTAGGTCATCAGCCCAGAGGCTGGTTGGATCCTCAAATAGCACCAGCAAAGGTTATGCGGTTATGAGGAAACCCCAAAAACCAATGGCAGCACCAAAATGAGGCGTACTAGGCAAGATGAGGAGTGAGGTAGTTTGCCATTGCTTTCCTCACTGGGTCAGAAAGTACTATTGCAGCACAACTGACCCTATGAGCAGCACCTTTCATAACACTCAGATGCACTAGTCATGCTCTGAATGTCATTACTCAGCACTACCCATACCCCAGCAACTTCCATATTGTCACAGCCATGGATGTTGACTGGGACTTTGGTGGAAGCTACACTTTACTCTGGCCTGTGCCAAGAAATGGATGAAAAAGTACTGTATCCATCAAGAAATGACAGCAGGCATATTCTTTCGTTACCTACTCTACTTTGTCATATTAATTGTTGCGTTTACCCAATTCTTCAAAACTGCCGGGCCGATGACCTAGATGTTAGGCCCCTTTAAACAACAAGCATCATCATTTAAAACTGCCTAGACAATTCTTAGATGTCTCAGTATGTGTCCTATAATTCTATCTCTTCTTCTGTTAAAATTTCGCCAAATCATTTTCCTATCACCAGTTTTGATACCACCTCTTCTTCAGCATTTATCTGTAATACCATATTTCGAAAATTTCTATTCTCTTTCTTTCTGCGCTAGTTATTGTTCGTGGTGCACTTCCATACAATGCCAAATTTCACACGAAATCTCTTAAAACGTCATTCTAATACACACAGCCAAGTTTGCAGTCAGTGTCTTTTTTTTTTTTTTTTTTTTTTTCAAATGAGAGAGACACCTTACTTTTCTACTTTGCAATATATCGATGGCTTACTTCTAGAACCTCGTATGTCCCAATTATCTTCCTACCGATTATATTCCTTAAGATTGGTCACGCCTCCCAGTCACATATTAATATGCGGTCCATTAGAATAATTTTCGCTCTGCTCATTTTCCTATGATAACATGTAAAGGGAAATGGACCTTACCATACCGTATTGTAAAGGATGTCGGATGGATGGCGAATTTACACACTCCTACAGTACAATGTATTTAAGATTCGTTTTCCTTTACAGTGTAGCATAGGAAATGGAACACAACGAACATTGTTCTGATGGACTGCATTTCCATCTGTGTCAGGGAGGCGAGATCATTCTTAAGGAAAATAATTTATAGGAAAAGCATTGGGACATACGGGGTTTTTAAAATAAGTCATCGATATGCACACTTTACTTCTGTCCTCGCTTGTAATTCTGCCACCCATGGAACGATATTCGTCTACATTCTTTTTCGTTTTTTAATCTAAGGTTTCCCGAATCACCTGACTTCATTCGTCTGCATTCTATTCCTTAGGTTTTGGATTTATTTATATATTTATTTTAAACTTGTACCTCTTCTACAGAGCTATGTCCATACTATTCAGAAATATCTGCAGATCTTTTGTAGACATGAATAAAATAACCATATCAACAGCTTACATCCTTAGAGTTTGATTCCCTCTCCATGAACTTTGATTACTTTTTCCAAATTTATATTTGTTTTCCTTTATCATCTGCTCTGTATCAACATGAAAAAGTGGGAGGATAAAACCGCAGCCCTGCCCACATACTTACACACATACCGAGCGAGCTGGCCGTGCAGTTATGATTGCGCAGCTGTAAACTTGCATTTGGGAGGTAATGGGTTCGAATCTCGCCATCGGCAGCCATGAAGACTGTTTTATGTAGTTTCAAATTTTCACACCTCCCACCACCTTCGATGTGTTAGTGCGACGTTAAATAAGTAGCAAAAAGAACCATGCATACATACGTGCATACTTCGAAGGACTTTATTGGAGATTCTGAAACGCAGAAAAATTGAAATGTGTATTTTGGTATAGCAATATTCCGTCGTGAGTGGAAAGGAATTATCACTTTTGGACGGGATACTGCAAATGTTGACACAATTAATAAAATAATAGTACTAACAATGTCAGCCGCTCTCCGGAACACAACCAACGGCAGGTGATCGATCTGCAAGTGAACGTTCAAATGTAAATGATCGCAAAACATCTTTAGTCTAACCCCACGTGAATTGAAAGAAAGAGTAATATCTGTCATATACAGAATGATTTCTATTCATTGGACGCATCTAATGCTCAATGAGTTGGAATTTAGATATCTGAAGATTTTTCAAAATTACCGAAGTTTATTTCTAAAATATTTTCATGCTAGTATTGTAACGCCACACTAACACACGGAAAGATTTAGGATGCCAAAAATTCAAACGGGGCTAAGCCAGGCTCACAGGCACAAATATTCAGGTACAATACACACCGATGGTAGGGTTTATCGAAATGAAACATTTAGTCAGTACCGTACATATTTGAAGTTTTATTATTGATAATGTTATGAAAAAAACACCGTCCGTTTTATAGCTCTATATTATTTCAGGATGACCCGATACACACACAGGCATTTCTATTCAGCCATGAATGACAACACTCCAATAATTGCTGCCTATTTACGAGTCTCTCACAGCAAGACTCCAGCTGGACGGTTTTTACCTGAAGGAGGCTATCATTCTGATTGACAGATCTCACCAAACCATTCACCCCACATTGCAATTGCATGCCGACGGCTAGGTTTGAACATAGGACTATGGGCCACATAACACACGATGACTGTTAGTTAGTTCGACTACAGACAATTTTCACAGTCACATACAATCTACAACTAAACAGTTCAATAGTGCTAAACAACAGGTTAACACTCGTCACAAAACAGCCATGAACACTGCTCCAATTACACTTATGATTGCTGCTCCAGTCGCTGTTTCTGCAACGATCCTAAGTCCACCGAAGCACATGCACACAGCACTCCGTCCTGTACTCGATGATACCCTGCCTTCAGTGGAACAATAACACCAGCCAACAGCCGTCTTCATTCCGACACTCCAACGCAACAACTCTTCGTTCAGACCCTGAAGGGACTCTAGCGACAGCGAACACCGCTGTTGCCCTCAGTCCAGCCACCGAACCCCAGCACAAAGCGTCCAACTCTGAGTTCCGCACTTACTCCCCCTCTGAGTTCCACACTTTGGCAGGTTCGATCCTGGCTAAGTTCTGTGCTATTTGAAGGTGCTCAAATATGTCAGCCTCGTGTCGGGAGATTTACTGGCACGTAAAAAAACTCTTACGTGACTAAATTCCGGCACCTCGTTGTCTCAGAGAACCGTAAAAGTAGTTCGTGGGACGTAAAAACAAATATCATTTTTATTAGTTCCACACTGACTCCAACTCTGAGTCCGACACTGAATTACTGTTCGTCGCTATCCTCCTTTTTATAGCTCGAGTGATGTGTACCGGAATATTTGCGAGGTGGCTAAAGACGAAACATTCTCACTGCACCTTGCTGAAAACTCACGGGGAAACCAGATGAAGATCCTCGATCGTCTGATTCACTAGCCCTTTCCGGGAACTACCGAAAGGCTGGCACGTAACAATATTAACCAGAGGACCCGTGATGCTCCTTATGAATAGATCAGGTAACTCGTCTTGATATGCCCGTCGCAGTCATATTGTTTTGCCTGCCCTATTCAATAGTTTTATGAACATTTAATACCGGTACATAAGGGATTCGTTCGTAATGTAGTTTATAACATTTCTTTCCATACAATATTCCATTCGGCCATATCTGGATCTTAACATTTTCAAACGATCTTGCCCGAGATAGTGCAACATACAATAGGTCGTGACTGAATACTGGTAAGTAGACACCGACGTTTTCAAGAGTTTGTTCCTGCACTTTATTAATGGTCATACAGAAGGCTAGTCGACATGATACCTTCCTGTCTGTATGTAAGTAGACTGTTTTCTCTTAGCAGATAAATTATTAGGAACCTTCTGCCATCTCTTGAGTCTATTCAGAAGCAGGGAGAAGTCGAATAATCAAAGAGTATCTAGCAGAGAATAGTATTCTTCCATCATCTGAGGAAATGTATACTCTCTGGCTTGATAGGAAGTACTCAAACATGGCTGCATGCAACGACATTACTAAGGATGAAAAAGTATTAGTCGCTTAGCAACTTTCTAAGTTGAGAATTTATTGCAGATTCGCCTGCAATTATTTGAGTCATCATTTAATGATTTTATTTCATTGTTATTCTAAGTTGGCTGAAGTAAGAGATATATCAATGTCTCATGATTTACCAGCATGTAATTCCGGAGAGAATAAAACAGAAATAAAGCAATTAGCTACAATAGAAGGGACGGACGGATTTCCTAAAACTGTTTTCAATTCTTTTAATAACCTACACAGGTTTCAGTCTCCAGATGATCTGTAGAAATCGTTGTTGAATGGTATGGACCCAGTCTTGTAGAAGAGGGTACAATATGAATATTAATACATCTAAAACAAATGCAACGGACTGCAATCGAAGGAATTCAGGTGATCCACGAAGGGAATGTTATATTAAGAAGTCTTCAAGGAAGTAGTTGCGTACTCTCAATTGGGTAACTAACAATGCCAGAAGTAAGGAGAGCATAAAATGCAGACTAACAGAAGCAAGGAAAGCTTTTCTTCAGAAAAGAAGTTTGCTCTCTTCGAACATTGATGTTGGAATTACACGTTTTTGAGCGTGGCGTTGTATGGAAGAGGAGCGTGGACAATAACTAGCTCTGAAAGGAAGAGAATTGGCTTTGAAAACGTGGTATTACAGAATAATGCTGAAGGTGAGATGGATAAATCGAATCACGTGAGGAGATAATCGAATTGTTGTAGAAGAAGAGATAAAACGATACGCCACATCTTAAGACACCCAGGATTTTTTCAGTTAGTTTTTGAGAGAAGTGTAGGTGTTAAGATATGTAGGAGTAGACCAAAGCATATGCCATTTAGATTAGAGTAGATATAGTCGAATATACTGTAGTTAGGTACTGTAGACTACTTAGGTAGAAATTAAACAGTTAGCGCACGATAGGATGGCGTGCAGGGATGCATCAAACTTGGGTCTGGGTTATTGACCGTAACAAGAACAAAATTTATTTCTTAACTCAAACAGTTTTACACGTTTTCAAAGCGAACTCCATCAAACCAGGGTGACAAGTATGCTCATCCGTGAGTCCCAAATCATTATCCACCAATGAGACAGTACATGTGCTCGGACCGAGCTGCGCGGTCTGGGTCAAATAGCTATCACCTTGCTTTAGGGAGGCAATGGATTGGAACCCCACAGTCGCAGCCCTTAAGATGGTTGTCCATGGTTTCCTATTTTCACACCAGGAGAATGCTGGTGTTGTACCTTAATTAAGGCCACAGTCGCTTCCTTCACACTCCGAGTTCTTTCCCATCCCATCGTCGTCATAAGACCTATCTGCGTCGGCCCGACGTAAAGCAAATTGTAATGAAGATGTGCTCGACTGGGACTTGAACAGCGCAGAATTCGCCTCACGAAGCACGACTGCCATAACTTTTAGACGCTCAAGTGATTTTGGAACTCTTTCAAGACGCGCTAACCTCTGGAATGGGATTTCCAGAATTTTGAACCCATTTCATGACCATATCGTGCGACATTATGTGATAGACATTTTTCACACGCCTGTTTATCGCAATTTTGTTCATACGTTCTGTTTCATTTGTTTTTCGTTATACTCTTCGCACTGACTGAGCTGGATCAAATGGCATATCACATGATGTGCTATCACACCGAAGTTCAACGCTACACTAACTGAAGACCTCAACGGAGTAAGGATGTAACCGACAATTCAGCAATTTTTCAAGAGAGGGGAAAATATTTTTTGCGGTTTATTTCATGCTACTTCAACCAATAGAATATCGTCGCTGCCGGGAAAAAACCTCCTATGTGAAATATTTTGGCTTAGAAGTTTTGCCGGTAAGGTTCTGTCATCTAAGGTGCAATATTGTGTGAATGTTGTCAAGGCATTCTCGCTCTTCATAATGTATGTGATGCGGGTCAGTATATCTTCAAGAATATTACCACATAGGAGGTTTCGTCTCGGCAAGGACGATATGCAAGACGTGTGGAAATTCTACTAAAAACAAATTATTCTTATAAATTAATAGAATTAGAATAGAGAAATCCTGTACATGCACTTGGAACAGAAATTATAGCAGTTAATATTAGTGTAATAGAGGAATAAGAATAACAACAATAACTATAAAAATGTCAAGAATATATTTCAAAATATAGATGTGATTTCATCTATGGTCTTTATTTAAATGATCTCTTACACTTGATGATGAACCAACACAAGAACTGCCCATCATCTTGACAGATGCTCCATCCCTACACCACGGAAGACAAGATTCTGCTGGCTGTAAATCTGCTTGAAGTTCACATATAAGACATAAGATGACACCACAGCATAGATGCGTGATGATACACCTTATTTCCACTGAAATTTCACTTTTCAAAAAGGTGTTAGTTATATCCTTATTTTGGGCAGAGGTCGGAGTTTTGAAGGGCGGAAAAGAGTCCATTCGACACTCCATGTCGTACGATGTCGGCATGTAAAAGATCTCTGGCGGCTCATTTGGTGTTCACCCGACAAAATTCATTAAATCTCAGCCTTAGACGCCCAGGAGAGTTTCGGTTTACTCGGTCTGCCATCTAGGGGGCCTAGAGTAAAACGGAACGTCGAAATTGACGAGCAAACAGCCAGATGGCGTCAAATTGAAACGTCTGCACACGGTAGCTGAGGCCATACGATTATTGTTATTTATTTATCACTAGATAATATAATACCGAGGTCAGTCGCTCTCCATACACTGGAATCATACTCTAGCGGGATTCCTACCAGAGTCTTATACGCCATCTCCTTTACATCGTTATGACAAAATGAAATTTCGGCCCACAGAATGAATTCATTTTGTAAATTGGCGCCCAACGTGTTAAGACGAACACGAAAATCCAGTTTCCGAGTTACTTAATCACTCGCATTCCCCAATCCGTCTGGAGTCGAATCCGGGGCTTCTGAACCTAGGGTTAGTACGCTGACCATTCAACAAGACGGTTGATTGACTCAGACCGTTGAGCCAATGGCTTTCTGACCCCAAAATGGCAGATTCGTTCCTGGATCAATCCAGTGGTATCTGAAGGTGCTCGAATACGTCAGCCTCGTATCGGTAGATTTACTGTCATGTAAAAGAACTCCTGCGGGACAAAATTCCGGCACCTTGGCGTCTCCAAAAATCGTGAAAAGTAGTTAGTTGGACGTAAAACAGTAACATAATCACTATTATTATTATTATTATTATTATTATTATTATTATTATTATTATTATTATTATTATTATTATTATTATTATTATTATTATTCAGCAAAGGCACCACACGCTGAAGTGTACTCACGTAAGCTACTAAAATATTCTATGCAACCCCTGTTACGTAGTTCAGTTTCAAAGAAAATAACCCACCCCCACACCGTGGTAACTGAAATAAGCTAGTTCACACGTCGTCACTGCTGAGAGAAGGAGGAGAATGTGAAATGAAGACTGGCTGGAAATTTTTATGACCGTCTTTTGCAGTTTTCTAGAGATCACAATCTGTCTTCTGTTTCCCTGAGGGTAGCGGCTATAATTCGCCCCACCTGACCCTGTTCACAGATGACTGTTCTGGCGTCACCTCGTTTTGATTTCAATATCGACGTACCACACTCCACCAAGCTGTCGTCGTGATGTATATATTATTCATCAGTCCTTTTCGTTGAAACTCATACGTTGTACTTGATCTACAGATATTGCATTCATAAAGGACATGCATGGTGCAGCTACATTTCAAAGTGTTCTCGTTGTGAGAGAAATGGGACCCCAAATGTTTCCCTATGACCTGAATGTTCCATTGGCTATACTATGAGTTATTTCCACTTGCTTTACATGGTGATTTAGTTTCATTAACCCACTTGTGTGACAATCGCGCAGACTCAACAGTATTCAGTCGTAAAATTAGCAGTAATTCTCCCAAGTGAATGACAGCGGGTTCATTAGTTCGATTGAACACCTCCTTGTCTGTATGAGAGTACTGTCTTCTGAGGTCGGAGTTCGAATCCCGGTACTGCCAAAATTTAAAACTGTCACGAGGTTTCTTGTGTGGTTAACAAAGTAAATCTAAATGCCTCTCACCTTCATTGGGGGTGTAACTCGGTACGAGGATACGAACTTTTTAATTATAATTGGAAACCTATTGAAAACTTCTTTGAAACAAGTAATTTAATATTTTAAAAAAATAATTAGCAGTGTGAATATTAGATATTTTACTGAAAGGTAATAATTCCGAAGGGGTTATTTTAGGTCTCACCAACGCAGATAAGTCTTTAGACGATGCATTGGTAGGACAGGGTCGGACTGGGAAGGAAGCAACTATGGACTAAATTAAGGTACATGCCCAGCATTTTCATGGCGTAAAAATGGAAACGACGAAATAACATTTCAGGGCAATTGACTGTGGGATTTGAACGCGTCATTCTGAATGAAAACTAACAGCTAACTGACTCAAACCGTGTAGTCAACTCGCTTTGTTCTGAAGGAATATCTCAGAGAGTCTAGAGCACGTTATTGGCGTAAGTCCTTAAATCATAACTAATATAAATATCAATGAAAAGTTGTACGTAAATGCAAAGAAATGTATATTTGATTAATACAGTACACATAATCACTTGTAATTCCAATTAAACACTATAAATGCGTCCCCACGTCACTCACTAAGACTGGTTTCAATCTGCGTTACGTCCGTCATACTAAAAAGTGTGCTCGAAACGGCTCCCATCTGCGTCCAGGACAGTCTGAAAGCGTAATATAGCTTTCTGAATGGCAGCACGAAGCATTTCAGTTGATATGTCTGATACGGACTCTTGATATTATGCTTCTCATCAGACAGGCATATGTGCGCACGTTTTCTTGATAAACAATTTCCTTCAGGTACTGGTGAAACATACATACATACATACATACATACATACATTTATTGAACATAACAGGCGACTTCGCCCCTATACATGTTCACATGCAATAATAATAATAATAATAATAATAATAATAATAATAATAATAATAATAATAATAATAATAATAATAATAATAATAATAATAATAATAATAATAAAATGAATAATAAATAATAATAATAAGGATAATAATAATAAGGATAATAATAATAAGAATAATTAGCAGTCATTAGCTGTAGCAGTCACTCACTCAGTGTTCATCCAGTGTCCTTATTATGCTCTGTACTTGCGTCACATTATTGTTGCTGACCTACACCTACTCAATAAATCAAACAACAACACTCAGCATTTCAGCACTTGCATTCCAGCTAACTTTAAAACAAACAGACCATGCAATCCTGTCCTATTACCCAACTCCACATAACTAAGTACTCGGTCCCTATATTCCCTAATCCATTAGAATTTTAACATACTATCCCCTTCCCTTATACACATAACTATTCCACCCCCCTATTCCCATGCCCACCCTCTAACTCACTCTTCTTCATTTTACTCTCGCAGGCCTTTTTTGTGGCACAAAAATACCTGTTCAATTCACCCCCTTTTTCCCATTGCTTAATAATCCATCTCAGTATTGCGTTCTCATCCCCTCTCCCCAATATTTCTCGATGCTCAGCACTCAATAATCCATGTCTTAACCCCCTCGTTACCTCACAGTCTCTTAGCAAGTGAAAATCATCATTCACATCTCCACAAAGTACACACCTTGTCTTATCTCTCCCCTGTATCCAGCCTGTATTCCTTTGCAAACCTAAAAGCCACCACATCATCCCATATCGTTTTGACCTATCGACGGATCTAATATTCAACCCTGCTATCTACTCTATTTTCGTCAAAACAGTCAGCGAATTTCTTAGTCTGCTTTCCCCCAATAATTTCTGCCTATGGATATCTCTAATTCTCCTTTCCAGTATATTCATCCCTCTCACTTCTGTCTTCGACCAAATCTCCCCCCACAGGTGTCCTAATCCTATCCTCTCTAAATATCCCTTTATTTTTTCTAACCATCCACCCTTATACATGCTCTTACATTGCTGTGCCTACGCTGCCCGTAATACCCTCCCACCTTCCTGTCTTTTTAAATTTATCCAGTATCTAACTATTCTTTTCACACCCTCTGATTCCAAATCCTCCCCACACATTAATTCCGCCCTTACATTTGCTGTACACCTCGGTAAGCCCATTACTAACTTAGCAAAACTACTAACAATCCTTCTTAGTTCCTCTCTTTTCTCATCCAGCCCCCAAACTTCTGAGCCGTATAATACCCTCCCAACGATTACCGACCTGAACACTAACCTCAGTGTTTTATAACTAATCCCCGGGTATTTGACTAGCAAATTTCTGACTGAGGCTAAGGCTGTCAATCCTCTATATTTCGCCCTTTTGATCTGGTCACTCCAAGTTCCTTTATCATTAAAAATAACTCCTAGATATTCCAACTTCCTTACCTGTTCCAATCTTTCTCCCTGAATTACCCAATTACCTTCTATCTTTCTTCTTTTGTCCACCTGGACTACTAATATTTTAGACTTATTTCCATTAATTCTCAATCCCCATTTCCTCGCAAATAGCGTCACTGACTTTAAGGCCCTATTCATCGCCCCTGAAGTTAGCGTCATCAATAACACATCATCCGCAAATATCAGTCCCGGTACTTCTAAACCATTAATTACTGGCAGAGCCCAATTTCCTGTCCCAAACCCCTCTAAAATATCGTTGATAAATAAAATACAACAGTATTGGCGATAACTTGCATCCTTGTTTTAAACCCACCTTGGACTCTAATGGTCCACTCAGTCTCCCTTCTCTCAATTTTACACAAAACCTGACAACCCTATATATTCCTTCCACTGCCCTCAACATCTTCTCCGAAATCCCTAGCCTGCCTAATTTCTCTAATAGGGCCTCTCTATTCACCTTATCAAAAGCTTTCTCAAAATCTATTGCTGCTACATAAACCGTACTTCTAGCCATATTCTTATACTTTTCTAGAATAGTCTTTACTATCATTATATTATCTACTGTTCTTCTCTTTTTCCTAAATCCACCTTGGTAATCTGTCAAAATTTCATTTTCTTCCGCCCACCCGCTTATTCTGTTCGCTGAAACCCCAGTATATATTTTACTCAAAGAATCCAACAGAGATATACCTCTATAACTGTTCACATTGTTCCTACTACCCTTCCCCTTGTATATAGGGCATATAATTCCTGTTTCCCATTCCTTAGGGTAATTACCTCCCTCAAATATCCTATTGAATAGTTTAACCATTCCCTCTATCATTATCTCATTTTTGCTAATTTCCTTCCAAAACTTGTTATTTATACCATTACACCCCCCCCGGCTGACTTTGCTCTGGCTCTGCTTATCACTCTCAGGATTTCCTCCCTTGTGATTTCTTTATCTAGGTCATAAATTGCCATTCTCCTATTCCTCCAAATTACTCCTTCTCCCGAACCTCTCCATCTTTCATCCCCCTTATTCCCTAGTAATTCGTCAAAGTGTCTGACCCATTGCACTTCCTCAATACTCGTTTTCTCTGTATTCCTTCCACCCTTAATAATTTTATTAATCTTATCCCAAACTCTCTCAAAATTATTTGTCTTGCAGTCATTATTTATGGCTTCCATTTGTTCTTCTAACCACGTCTTTTTTGTCTCATAAATTTTCTTTTTATACTCCTTCCTCAATCTACAGAAAAACTCCCTTTCTTGGCTCCCACCTTTCCTTCTATATTCTCCTAACGTATCCATCACCTTCCTCCGCAATCCTTCACACTCCCTATTAAACCATTCTTCTCCCTCTTTCTTATTTCCCTTTCTAGCTTTAGCCTTGTGCGCTATTATCTTTATTGGATGTAGCAACAATTCCAAGGCTTTATCAGTATTAATCTCCTTTAATGCCCCTCCCCATCATTTCGGGAGTTGTAACTCCTCTTTTAGTACCCTATTCCAATCTCGGCCCACCTTCTCTGTCCATTTATACTTATTATAACCACTCCCTCGTTTATCATTTGTCTCATCTTCCTTCATTGTACACTTCTCTTCCCCCCTTTTCAGCATAACCCTCACCGGGAAATGGTGTGATTCAATCCAGTCTCTTATTTCCATACTTACAACTTCCTCAATCATCCCTTCCGAACTTAAAACCATATCTATCACACTACCACCCTTCTCAGTAACATATGTCAATTTCCCCGTCCTATCACCCTCTATCCACCCATTCAGAATATACAAATTTCCCACAGCACACATCTCTAGGAGCTTCTCTCCATAACTATTTGTAATTTTGTCCTCACTCCTTCTACTTTCCAACACACACATTCCATCCTCCCTACTATAAACTGGGCTCTGTTCCCCTATTCTCGCGTTCCAATCCCCGAATAACAACATATCCTCCTCACCTGGAAACATTCCCCTTATCCTACCAATATCTACCAATAACTCTTCAAAAAAATATTTATTTGCATATGCTGAATTACTAGGGTGGCAGTAAACAAAAGCCAGATTTATTTTCTTATTCCTTCCCTCACCCCCTCCCATATTCAATCTCAACCATATGGTTTCCATCATATCTGTCTCTATATCCTCTACTCTTTCATTAATTTCTTCCCTAATTAGAACTATCATCCCTCCTGGTGCTCGTCCCTTATTCTTTTCTTCTATATTTATATTTTATCACAAACCCTTTCCATGAAATCTCTCTCCCTGTTTCCAGCCACGTCTCCAAGAGTGCCACAACATCAAAACTTTCAATTACTTCCCGAACTTTCTTGTTTCCTAATTTGTTCCTTAGTCCCTCAATATTCACACATCCTATTTTCCAATATAGTTATAACTTTCCCTCCCTCCCTTCTTGGTCTCCCCCTCTATTCTTACTTCTAGTAGTTATCGTCCTCTCATCCCTCGTCTCCATTCCTCCTTCTTTAACCAACCTATACCGTTCCATGTCCTCTGTATCCTCCATCCCTTTACGTACTTTTCCCCATATATCTTTTAAGCTCCTACTTCTGACTTTACTCATACTTTTTTTACCTTCCTGTCGATCTGTCTCCTCTTGTCTTTTCTTGTTCACTACACCACTGCACCCTGCTCTCACCGATTCTTGCTGCTCACCCCCACTCACCCCCTCGCTATTTTGGGCTTCTGAATCCACCTTCCCTTGTCCTTTCTTGCTCCCTGCAACACTACACTCTACTCTCCCAGTTTCTTGCTGCTCACTCTCACCGTCCTCTTCACTATCTTGATCTTCTGCCTCCCGGCTGCACTGCCCATTCTCTTCTGAGATGCTCTCCTCTCCTGCCACGTCTCTCCTCTTCTTTTCTTCTTTCTTCTTCCCATCTTGCCTTATCATCTCACCACCCTGAACCCTCTCGCTTTCGTCCATCTCCTTTAGCTTCGTCACTGAATGTACTCTAACCCATCTCCCGTTTGGCACCTCCAACCTCAGACCTCTTATTCGGGCCTTTAGCCCCTGGTTCCTCGCTCTCCATAGGTGCCTATTCAAGATCCTCATATTTTCACTTCCTTCTCTTCCCATGTCTCTTTTCACACTTATTTTCTGTCCCTGTAAATTCTTACTGTTACCTACCACAATTTCTGCCATTAGGGTAGATAAAAATTTTACCCTAATTGGCCTCCGTCCTTTAGTTTTACCAATTCTCTCTACATCGTCTATGTCACCATAACCGAAATCTATCTTCATTGTATCACGTATAACTTCGATCACCTTGCCTATCAGTTCCAACTTGTCCTCCCTCACATCTTCCTCAACTCCATATATAAATATGCCTTTCTTCCATCTCTCCTGCTTGTACTCCTCCCCTTCTTTCTTCATCCTCATCATCTCCTCTTTCAAATATTTCACTTCCCCTCTCAATAACTCGATTTCTTTCTCATTATTGTCAACTCTTCTGCTTGATTCCTCCGTCCTCGTTTCCAGCCATTTCTTCATGTTGCCTATCTCTTTCCTCTGCTCCTCCATCATGTCCTTTATTTCCTGCAGTTTCTCCCACTGGCATTTCTCCTGCAAGACTTCACTCACAACCACCCTGAGTGCGGCCAAATCCTCTGTGTTATATTTTCCACTGGTATTTGGGCCTGGGTTTAATTCCACCCCCACCCCCCCAATAACCAGTAGCACCGCTACCACTGCCACTACCAGCACCATTTCACTCATTATTAATCCGTCCTTACTTGTCACCAATCCATTCTTGTTCTCCTTCTTCCGTTTCGCCTGCCATTTGCCAGTAGCGGCCCGGTATTGCTCGATGCCAACCATATTCACCGCACGCACTGCTCTACACAACCTCTCTCCTCGACCGCTCGAGCTAGGTACTGGTGAAACATGTAAAACTTCCAGCCCATAATCCGGAAATTGTTCGAAACGAGTTTGGTACCTGTATGGTAAATAGCTTCCTGTCTATATCGGAATAAGTCAGGATTATTAAAATTTAAAGCTCTGTTTATTAAACACGGACATTTGTGTTAAAGTTGACATTAATATGTCTTATGGCTGGCGGGCCACGAGGTGACGTGGGTTGTGATGTGATGTATTGGTGAATGACCATGACAGAGATATATCGTCCCTGTTCTGCCAAACGGCGAATGTTACAATGCTCTTCCTATCCATTATTTCCATTAAGACTGGTCACGCCTTCCAGCTACATATTGATATGCGGTCCATCAGAACAATTTTCGTTGAGTTCTTTTTCCTATGTGCGTGTGTAAAGAAAAATGAACCTTAAATACAACACACTCTAGGAGTGGGTAACTGTCATGCAAACATGCATTCCTTCAGTATGATACAGTAAGGTTCATTTTCCTTTACGCACGCATATAAGAAAATGAACTCAACGAAAATTGTTCAGATGGCCCGAATATCAATATGTGGCTGGAAGGCGTGACCAGTCATAAGGGAAATAGTGGATAGGAAGAGCATTGTAACATTCGCCGTTTTGGCAGAACAGGGACGATATATAGAAGTATCTTTAATCAAAGAGGCCTCATCTCATCATACACTAGAGAACTGGTTATTTCATTTGTGGTAGTTTCATAGGCTCTGATTCACCTTCCCCCATTTCTAAGCAATTCTATCTATACTTGTCAACTCCAAGTTCCGTACAGATGTTTCCTGAAAACGATTCTTTGGATGCAAAGAAATTTATCGTTATTAATTTGAGTATCATTTACTAAAATAAATATGTATGCTCGCTTGATTTACCCAAACAGACACCATATTTTGAGAGCTAAAATGGTCGAACTTTACTCATTTGAAGTAGAAAAGCAAAATGTATGTCTATCGATTTAAAGCGGGATATGAGGGTACGGAAGGTATTTAAAGACTTGCAAATATGAACCTGAAGTTATGTGTGCAAAACTGATGTAGTTTCGTTATTTTCAGACCATCAATATCAAGCTATCAACCAACAGATGTGAAAAGGCAAGCTGTGATTATTGTAATACGCATTAAGGACATTTATACTGAGGTTTCGTGATTTTTAGAAGTCTGCAGATCATTTGTGCACGAAGTTCAGAAGGAGTTTGAAGTCTCTGACGGGTATTTATTGCATACTAGCGAATGTACCCGTGCTTCGCTACGGTATTCTACATTGTATTCGAATATCGAAGTAAATAGTGTACATGCCGTAAATAAGATTGTTTTAAAATTGCGTGTCTCTTAGCGTTATCCGAGAAAGAGCAAGGGGAAGTCCCCGTACGTTGTTTCCAATGTAAAGTGTTTGTTACGGATTTGTGATATAACGGAAGGCTCACTTGCCTACTGCCATTCACAATCGAGTTGGGAAGTTTACATTATAATTGCAGGCTCCATTGCCTACTGCGCGGATAGAATCGATTTGGGGAGTTTTCGTTAAAATGGCAGTCCCCCTTTCCTACTTCCAGACAGATTACAGCTGAGGAGTTTCTATTATAATGGCAGGCAATTACCCTACTATCACTCGAAATTGAGTTGTGCAGTTATCATTATAATGCCAGGCCCATTTTCCTACTGCCAGCCAGCTTACTGCCAGTCACACTAAGTTGGTGAGTTTCCATCAAAATAGCAGGCCACTATGCCTAATGCCAGTCACATTTTAGATGAGGACATTTGTTTATAATGGCGGGCACCCTTGCCTACTGCCAAACACAATCGGGTAGGGGAGTTTTAAACAAAACTGCATGCTCACTTTCCTTCTGCAAGTCAAATCGAGAAGGGAACTATTCATTACAATTGTAGGCCTTCCTTACCAATGACAGTTACATAGGAGTTGGAGAAGGAACTCTTTCCTACTGCCAGTCAAAGTCGGTGTGGGGAGTACTGATTACAATAGCAGACCCACCCTTTCTCGATCGCTAAAAATCGACATCAGTGAATATATATAGATCGACATACGAAAGTATATGCGTGTTTACAATATTGAAGACCTTCATTTACAGATTAACTGCTACTAAACGTACGTCATATCGACAAAGGATTATACCATAAGACACGCCTGATTTAGTGGCCTAAAAAGCTGGTCCTATGATATGTCATCTATTCATGGGTCAGATTGAGTTAGAAACGTGGAACATGGTAAAGGTTTTGTAAGATTATCTCACATTACATTACTTTTCGGATAATTATGTGACAGCTACATACATAGTATTTGGCTCACATATGGCTACTGGGTGGGCCAATTTTCGTGAAGAGTTTGATGATTCTGTATTTCATATAAGTAGGCTAATTGAAAGTATGAATTATGCATGTGAAAATTCCAAATTGACTTAACATCGATTAATAGAGAAAAATCAAACGTAAAAGGGATACAGATACGGCAAAAAGTCATAAGACCAAAGTTGTAGATCATTCCAAATTGAGCGGAGATTGTGAAATCCGTTATGTGATAGGAATTTCCGACGGTCTGCACCATCATTAAAATTGCCTGCATATTTCGATATTCTTCGCGGATAAAAAGTGAAAAATTTAATGGTCTAGGATGTTTTCCGTTTGTTACAGACTAAAACGTATAATTTTGTCAAATTTCAATTATCTTCTTTTTCTTCTGGCAGATTATGCCGCAATCTGGATTTTGGGCGAGGCGGGTAAAATTTAGGACTTTCACGAAACTAAACCAAAAATTATGTAGATGGTCATTATTACCCCTTAAATGGAAAGCTGTACGAAAATTTCGCCAAAATAGTCAGTCTAGAGGCACACAGTCGTTACGATTTAATATATATAGATAAGGAATCTGCTCCATGTAAAACACTTTTCTGGCTATGTCCGCTGGACTTAACCTGCAAAAGTGACCATTCATGATATATCCCTTATTAATCCTCCTGATGAAAAAATGCACATGAGAAAAAAAGGTTTAGAGGTGGAATTCCATCACGTTTGGTCGATTTCCAGTCAGGTTGGTCTTGTTCAGTATATATTGTGGAAGAGTAAAATCACCATTTCGGTTCCCTATAAACCGCCAGTCCATTCCGGAACATGAAATGTTATTTACGTTTAAAACCTACCTTTGGACAGGTGGATGCTAAATATAAATTTTGGTTCGAATGTCTTCAGTAGTTTTCAAGTTGTAAGGAATACGCTTTACACGCACCCGCTCGTGAGTCAAGTCCGATGGGACTTGTACAGAAAATCGGTCCGTTAATGATATCTCCCTTATTAATCCTCGTATCGAAATGATGCACATGAGAAAAAAGGTTTAGAAATTAATTTCTACCAAGGTAGGTAGATTTCCATTAAGTTTGGTTGTGTATATTTTGTGGAAGTGCAAAATCACTGTTTCGGTTTCGTATAAACCCCCAGTCAGTTCAGAGATTTAGAAACAATATTTGCCCAAAAACTTATCAAGGACAGGTGTATTCTAAATATGAGTCTTGGTGGAAATACATCCAGTAGTTTGTAGCACTCGCGTACATACGGCGTAATTAAGGAAGAAAATAATACAGTTAAGAAAGTTGAAAGTAATAGAAAATGGATTATAACTGAGGACAGCCGTATGACGACAAATATGTAAATGCCAAGTGAATGTATTGGAAAATCAAATGCCCCTCAATAAATTATGCTAGTGTGAGTTATGGATATAATAAAGCGGTAACAGAGGAGAAATTTAGGTCCAGTGATTCTTAGGTAAACAAATAATAATAAGATGACTAATGGTGTTATTACTTAATCTATTCGAAGGCGGTTATAACATCCAACGATATTCCGCCAATATCCCGCAGATAGGCCGATTGACGCCTCTCTTGCCTTCTACCCAAGGAACAACCACGAATTTAAAAGCATGATGAGGAAAATGGCAATACGTTACTTCCCTGCTGTCATGCAGTCAGAGACGTTGCCATGGTAACCTGTACGTTCGTTGTCGGTCTATCGGTCACTCAATGCAGAGCATGATACCAGCGGAAAATTGTAAATTTCTCCGTCATATGAAGAGTAAGGTAAATTATGAACATAACGAAAGTTGTTTATAATGAAGAGGCGTTTCACGTACGGTAAACTAAGTTTACAGAAAATCAATAGTATAAGAGAAAATGGAGGAAAACCATTCTGGTTTTCCTATAAACTCCCCGTCTATTGAAAGATTTTAAAATAATATGCATATCGAAACCTTCCCTGGGATGAGTGTACTCTAAATATGAAGTTTGGTTGAGATCTTTCCAGCCGTTTCGAAGTGATGGTGGAAAAACCATTCAGGTTTTCCTATAAACCCCCCGTGTATTCAAAGATTTTAAAACGATATGCATATCGAAACCTTCCCCGGGATGAGTATACTCTAAATATGAAATTTGGTTGTGATCTATCCAGCCGTTTCGACGTGATGGTAGAACAGACAAACAGACAGACAAACGGACAGACAGACACGAAACGTAAAAACCACCGATTCGATCTTGAGTTGACCTAAAACGGATAAATATCTGAAAAATTGGCGAAACAAAAGAAATTACAGACAGCGGACCCCCTACAATTTTATTTATATAGATAACCAAGTTCGAAATTAGTCAGTGAGGGTTGGTTATTATTCTTTTTCTCCTCAACCATAAGTTTGATGGGTAACTTACATGGCTTCCAACCGTTTCCTTTCATTTGTCAACAGGATCAAGTGGCAATATGGATGCTTGCCTTTAATGTTGCCTCTAAATTGCATTCTAGGTCTTTCTTTGCTCTTTCTACCTTCCATTTTCTATTGAAACACGGTGGTGCACCATTGAGAATGACGAAGCAAGTGAAATGAAATGTCGTATGGCTTTTAGTGCCGGGATATCCCAGGACGGGTTCGGCTCGCCAGGTGCAGGTCTTTCTTTCTATTGACACCGTAGGTGACCTGCGCGTCGTGATGAGGGTGGAATGATGAAGAAGACAACACATACACCCAGCCCCCGTGTCATTGGAATTAGCCAATTAAGGTTAAAATCCCCGACCCGGCCGGGAATCGAACCCGGGACCCTCTGAACCGAAGGCCAGTACGCTAACCGTTCAGCCAACGAGTCGGATTACGAAGCAAGTGGAAAACGTAGATATAACTTCTCCTGAGTTTTTCAACCGAGATGCATGTGTTATTTGCCCTTTCGAGACCGTTGTCGTTTGTGACTCTCTCAGTCCAAGGTAACGAGTCGGCGCCTGCACCATATCTCAAAGGTCTTGAGTTTCAGTACTTCCGCTTTTCCCAGGCTCAATGTCTCTGACCCATAGCTTACTACACTCCACACAAAACTTTCCACGAAGTGTTTCCGTACCTCCATGTCGATGGTTTTAGATGTTAGTAGATATTTCTTTTCTTTCTTCGAGAAAGCTTCCTCGTACATTTTCCGTCAGATTTGAATGACTTCGTAGGTATCTGAATTATTTTAACTCATCTAGTTTTTTTTTTCATCTATGAACTCATTGGCAATCTGGTCATTTTTCGTTGTACAGGTCATTATCTTGGTCTTCTTTTTGTTTAATCTCGTACCGCTCTTCTCTTATAGCATGTGGTTTAGTTTCTTTTCCCTATCTTTTTCATTTCCAGTTACCAGTCCTATGTCATCAGCCAATCGTATGACACTGTACAGTTTACCATTAATATGTATGCCATGATTGTTGGTAACTAAAATTTCCTGTACGGCCTCTTCTATATAGATCCTAAATAATAATGGTGATGTTATTTTATTGTTGCCACATTATTTCTAAATTTTTATTCCGAACAAATTTACACATCTTTGAGACAGAGCCGATGTAATAAGGGATTTTTCTCCACAGTGACAGTAGATTAGCTCGGCTGGTTTTTAGTAACGCGCAGCATGCCTAGAGACGCTCCACTGCCTTAAATTTGAGTAGATCCCAATAAGCCTTTCGACATAATTTTGGACTTTTTAAATTCTTTGTACCACAATTGTTCAAACTGTTCACTGTTTGACTTTTCTGCAATACACTTGTAGAGCTCACTGAGAAAAATCCCACAACACCTCTTATGAACTGCAACCACACCTCTAAGAATCATCTGCATAGACTTACAGCTAACCTGACTGAAAACTACAGGATGATCTGCTAGCTGATGTATGGTATGTGACGTTTATGATATACACCTTATATTTATTCTGCCCGTTTGCTACACACCCTGAATACCCTCATCAGATTACTAAATTACGAACAATATGAGACCAGAAACATCTCTGCAGGAGCATAATCGAGTACGCAGCAATCTAAAGAAGTATATGTTTAATATTTGTTACGAACACTTTGAGTTCGAACTTCAGTGCCGGCTGTCCTACGAACAAATTTCGGTGGTTTCCCATTTTCACTTCCAGGAAAATGCTTGGACTTTTACCGAGTGAGTGACCGCGAGCTTTGGGTCATGTAGCTGTCAGTTTGAATCGGGGAGATAGTGGGTCGGCAGCCCGGTATCTTAATGAAGGCCACGGTACGTCCTTCCCGTTCCTAGCCCTTTCCTATCCCATCGCCGTCACAAGACCTCTCTGTGTCGGGCGACTTAAAGAAAATTGTAAAGTGAAAATATAAATTGTTAGGACTTGTTGCTCCTTCTGTTGAGGGCTAGCAGCTTTTACGTCACACGAACACAAACAAGTACTTAGTGTCTTTGGGATGGTAAAGAGGTAGGCCTTACTGGAGTCGGACATGTCCTTCATAGTCCGGCTCTGTGGCCAAATGGTTAGAGTTCTGGCCTTTTCTCCAGAGGGTCCCGGACTCTATTACCGGCCTGGTCGGGTATTTTAACCTTAAATTGTTAATTCGTCTCACTCGGTGGTTGAGGGTGTCTGCTTTCTTAATCATTAGAGATCATCTTACCGAGCAAGTGGACCGTGCGGTTAGGAGCGCACAGCTGTGAGCTTACATACGGGAGATAGTGGGTTCGAGCCCCACTGTATGCAGCCCTGAAAATGGTTTTCCGTGGTTTCCCATTTTCACACCAGGTAAATGCTGGGCCTGTACCTTAATGAAGGCATGACCGCTTCCTTCCCATTCCTGCATCTTTCCTATCCCGTCGTCGCCATAAGACCAGAATGAATACTCCCCCTCATACCATTCCCATCCTACGGTAGGAGTAGATCTAGGTATGAATATGGCAAGCAGATTAGAGCAGATGTAGGATGCAGTAGTTATAGAGATATTAAAATGTTAGCACAGGATAGGGTGATTTGAAGGTCTGCATCAAACCAGTCTACGGACTGATGACTCAAACAAGAAAAATATGATCAGAGTACGTAGTGTTTACCTCAGTCAATCAATCAATCAATCAATCAATCAATCAATCAATCAATCAATCAATCAATCAATCAATCAATCAATCAATCAATCAATCAATCAATCAATCAATCAATCAATCAATCAATCAATCAATCAATCAATCAATCACTACCGATCTGCATTTAGGGCAGTCGCCCAGGTGGCATATGCCCTATCTGTTATTTTTCTAGTCTTTTCTTCAACGATTTCAAAGAAATTAGAAATTTATTGAACATACACCTTGATAAGTTATTCCAATCCCTAATTCCCCTTCCTACAAATGAATATTCGCCACAATTTCCCTTAAATTCCAACTTTATCTTCAAATTGCGATCTTCCCTACTTTTAAAGACACAACTCAAAATTATTCGTCTACTAATGTCATTTCACGCGTTCTCTTCACCGACAGCTCGGAACATACCACATAGTCAAGCAGCTCATCTCCTTTCTCTCAAGTCTTCCCAGCTCAAAATTTGCAACCTTTTTCTAACGCTACTCTTTTGTCGGAAATCACCAAGAACAAATTAGGCTGCTTTTAGTTGGATTTTTTGCAGTTCTTGAACCAAGTAATCCTGGTGATGGTCCCATACACTTGAACCATACTCTATTTGGGGTCTTACCAGTGACTTATATGCCCTCTCGTTTACATCCTTTCTACAGCCCCTAGACACCCTCATAACCATGTGTAGGGATCTGTACCCTTTATTTACAGTCCCATTTATGTGCTTTCCCCAATGAAGATCTTTCCTTATATTAACGCCTAGGTACTTACAGTGAAGCCCTAAAGGAACTTTCACACCATTAACGCACTAGTTACAATTGAGAGGACTTTTCCTATTTGTAAAACTCACAACCTGACATTTAACTCTCGTTTATCGTCATACCATTGCCTGCTGTCCAACTCCCAACATTATCAAGGTCATGTTGCAGTTGCTCACAATCGTGTAACTTATTTATTACTCTGTACAGAATAACATCATCCGCAAAAAGCCTTGTATCTCATTTATATATTATATATTTATATTTATATATTATAAGAAACATACAAGTCCAAAAATACTGCTTTGAGGAATTCCCTCCTTAATTATCAGATAAAGCTTCGCCTATTCTAATTTTCTGCGATCTATTTTCTAGAAATATAGCAACCCTTTCAGTCACTCTTTTGTCTAGTCCAAATGCACTCATTTTTGCCACTAGTCTCCCATGATCCACCCTATCAAATGCCTTAGGAAGGTCAATCGCGATACAGTAAATTTGATCTCCTGAATCCAAGGTATCTGCTGTATCTTGCTGGAATTCTACAAGTTGATCTTCAGTGGAATAACCTTTCCTAAATCCGAACTGCCTTCTATCGAGCCAGTTATTAATTTCGCAAACATTTGTAATATAATGAGAATGCTTTCCCAAATCTTACATGGAATGCATGTGAAACTTACTGGCCATTAATTTTCAGCTTTATGTCTATCACATTTCCTTTATACCTCTCCATTCATTTGGTATAGCTCCTTCGTGCAAACTAATGAAATAAGTACTTCAGATATGGTACTATATCCCTAGCGTGTCCTCCCCGGGACTTGAACTCAGGACGGCAGTTTCCTCCGAGAATCGACCCGTAGGGAAGTAGGAGAAACTGCTGTGGCCTGACGTATTGGAGTTAAGCAGCATAGGAGCCGGGATTCAGTACTTATAATTAAGGTTACTTATTATGGTAAAGGAATTATACCGGTATAATTCACATAAATTGTAACATGGTTGAAGGAATGAGTTTGAGACTCTTGGGCAAGAAGTCGGTCACAAGGCTTAGAGTCATAGTCATAGGGTCATGAGTCATAAGCATACAAAACATAGGTCAGGCCGCTGAGCAGGCTAAGTCACAGAGGAACGGGATATGCAAGCCTATGATTGGCTAGAACCATGGAAGGTTTTAAGATGTCGTTCGATGGAACATTCGAAGGGCTTCGAGAACGTTGGGTGGGGCCCAAGAGCCTATATAAGCCTGATAAATTTTACCCCGGGGCCTTCTGTTAGAAACTCGACGGAGCGGTTGCTAGAAAAATCCTTGTCAGTCGACGAGACGGTTACGCAACCGAGTATAATAATAAGTCTTCTTCACCTCAGTAGAAATATTAAGAGTTATCTGGACGACTTCAGCTCAAGACTCAGTTAGTTAAAGAGTATTTATTTTATCTGTACATAGTGTACACAGTTCAGTGTTTTAAGACTAGTAAATCTTCATCGAGGCAACTCAGCATCTTCTTAACATTATTCTCCTCACCTAGTTGGAGCTTTCTAAACAAACTCGTTCCATCCGCTCGAGAACTTCTCAATCAATCAACCGCCAACATACCAACCTCCTGCGATGCCCAAATCCTGTCTGTAACGACATCCCAACCCACTGTCTTTAGCATATCTCCAGAAATCTTATCAATTCCATTCGCTTTCCTAGTGTCCAAATTTTGTATCTGATAGTAAATGTCAATGTTATCACTGGTAAATTTTAATACTTATTTAGTATTAGTCACCTCCTCTATCTGAACATTATCCTTGTAACCAACAATCTTTACATACTGCTGACTGAGTACTTCTGCCTTTTGAATATCCTCGCATACACACTGCCCTTGGTCATTAATATTTCCTGGAATGTCCTTCTTGGAACCTATTTCTGACTTAAAGTACCTATACATACCATTCCATTCATTACTAAAATTTGTATGACTGCCAATTATGCTTGCCATCGTGTTATCCTTAGCTGACTTCTTTGCTAGATTAAATTTCCTAGTAAGTTCCTTCAATTTCTCCTTACTTCCACAGCCCTTTTTAACTCTCCTTCTTTCCAATCCCCACCTCCTTCTTAGTTTCTTTATTTCTCTGTTAAAATAAAGAGAGTCTGTACCATTGCTTACTACCTTTAAATGTACAAATCTGTTTTCACATTCCTAAACAATTTCTTTAATCCCATCCAGAGTCTGTTTACATTTTTTTACCGTTCTCTACCGATCATAGTTACTTTTTAAAAACTCCATCATGCCTGTTTCATCAGCCACATGTCAATTCCTAATAGTCCTATTTTTAAGACCTTTCTTTCTATCACATTTATTTTTAACTACGACAAAAACATCTTCGTGATCACTAATACCATCTATTACTTCGGTTTCTCTATAGAGCTCCTCTGGATTTACCAGCACCACGTCCAGAATATTCTTCCCTCTATTTGGTTCCATCCCTTTCTGAATCAGCTGTCCTTCCCAAATTAACATTTTGCCATTTGTTGATCATGCTTCCTGTCATTAGCATTACGTTCCCAATTGACATTTGGCAAATTGAGATCTCCCACTACAATCAAGCTCCTTTCCATACCGTTTCCCACATAGCTGATTACCTAATCAAATAATTCTGAAACAACGTCAACTCTACCCTTTCCCGGCCTGTACACTCCAAAGACATCAAGTTGCCTATTATCTACAGAAATGAGCCTTAAACATAGAATTTCATGTTTGTCATCATTAACGTTCTCGTAGCTTACAAATTCTTCTCTCACCAGAATGAATACTCCTCCCTCTTACCATTCTTATCCTATCTCTACGATACACACTCCAGTTTTGTGAGAAAATTTCTGCATCTCTATTTGCCACGTAAGGAAGGAATATATGTGTAACTGTTTTACTATTGCAGTATCTCCATTATCATTTATGACTCTCATTAATTAATTAATAATATTATATTAAAAATTACTGTGTTCCCGTCTGGTTCTGCAAGCCTGTTGTGTAACAAGGCTGAAATTGATGGACGTATGTCGAATGGGTAAGTGCGAATCAGGTGGCTTTCGATAGCAGGAGGCAGTGGGATACAGCCACAGTTGACAGACGCAGCGAGACCATCGCCGCAACGCGCATCGGAAATGAAAGTTGGCAGCTAGCGCGGACATTACAGGTGTGACAGCTCCGAGTAGCTAACAATGAACACCATTGTCTATTGTGGCCGAGCAAGATACGGAATCGTAATTCATATGTTATGTTTCACCTACTATATAATAGCCCCTAAACTTCCAACCTGAGTGGCCCTGTTTCGAATCCCAGTGATTTTCGGTGACATTTTCACAAAGATGAGAACGTATCGGCAGGAAGGGTATCAGGTATTAACCCCTTAAGATCGTATATTGTATAAAGTAATTTTTCAAAACATTTCTACAGAATTATATAGGTATAATAATAATTCTGAAAAAATGACATCAAAGTTCAAAGTTTTGATGAGCCTAAATTTGTAATTTTAAGAAACTTTGTTTTGATACGATATAATAACATTTGATGTTGCAATAATAGGCGGCCCTGGGTTCTATTCACGGCGAGGTCAGTCAATTTTTCCGGGCTCTGTGGGCTGGTTTGAGGTGTACTCAGCCTACGTTATAACAATTATTGAGAAGGTTTCTGACGGTGAGATAGCGGCCCCGGTCTAGAAAGCTAAGAATAACGGGCGAGAGGGTTTATCTCGCTGAACGCGCGCCACCTCGTAATCTTCAAGTCTTCTAGCTGAGCAGTAGTCACTTTGTAGGCTAAGGCCTATCAGGGCTTTTATACCATGGGGTCTGGGTTTGATTTTAATAATACCATGCTGTTGCTATACACGGTCATTACCAGTAACTCCAAAATACATGATTTTATTTGTTACAGTCTGAACAAAATTCGTACCCTTACCTCGAGTAGCTGAATGATCGCTAGCCATGTCTACTTCAATAAATCTTGTTTCGTATTAATTTGTAGGCGACCTGCACATCTGTGAGGATGGGCCCTACTTGTGATGAATGCTATTGCTGAATACGGCATGCACCCAGTCCCAGAGCCAATGTAAATAATAAAGATTAAAATCTCCGAACTGGCTGAGAATCGAACACAGAACCCATTTGACCAAGGGCCAGCACGCTAACAATTTAGCCATGGATACGGAGAGCTGATGGTGGATGGTGCCACTCTAGTGGCGAATCTCGGGTTTATGTTATCATGGATGACCAGGATTACAAATTTAATTATTTTTTCATTCTTCCTTCCCCTTCTTCTTCTTCTTCTTCTTCTTCTTCTTCCTTTGCAAAGACGTTTGTCGGTGTTGATCCTCCTCCATTCTTTGATATCCTCCAGACTGGTTCTTCTCTTGTAACCGTTCCCAGTTCTTCCTTGTAATCCTCTCATAAGCTGCAAGATGTATTAGTATTTTCTACCTCTCGTAATATGCCCCAAGTACAAAGTGCACTGCTTAATCAAAGACAAAATTAACGATCTGGTTTTGCTTGTTGTAATATAAAAGGCAAAATAATGGGAGATATTTGGGTATGTATGTTCTCTGAGGTTAGCTAAGTTGTTCATTTGTGTAATGCAAAATTTTGTACGGTCTCTTTGATGTTTAAAGGTTTGTGTTCACTCTCATAATGCAGTAATTGCAATACGTTGAAATGCTTCTATAATATGCGCGGATTACCACACAAATGATCACTGAGTACCAGTGCCATCCCTTTGCCAATGCTTTGTATCTAGTTCGTGAAAAGCGCTCCGTTTGACACATTTGTAGGATAAATGTGCGCTACGTCAAACGAGGCGTACAATATACATTTTTAATTTATAAGCATAGCGGTGACATTTTTTGCCTGTATTTAATACACTTCCCTATTTCAGTCACATACAAATTACATTGTAAATATACCGGACAGTCTCTGGTCAGGTATACAGTGTAATATATTCTATGGTAGGTTAGGGGAACTTTGTACTTTCATTAGCCTTCTGTGTTTCATCCTTGGCGTTGACAATATTATAATGACTGAGGTATGAGCGATGACGTAACACCGTTCTTAATGTAGCCGCTGCTTGTGATAAATGATGGTAAAACAACACTCAACGGATCATCTGGGTGTGTATTTCAATATAATTTGCATAAGAGTATGCAATAGTACCTAGGGACGAAGCGATAGGAAAGTATTTCCCTCCTCATTTACATAATAAATCTCCTGGCCTTCTGATGGCAGACAATGGTGGAAGTGGTGGGAATCCTATCAATCTTCGCTCTAGGGACCGAACATACAAACACGTCTATATATATCTTCTTTTTCTTCTGTGAATCTGTCTTGAGGCAGATTTTGATAATAATTAACATTAAGTCTGATAAGAATAATAAATTCGACGTACATACCGTGTAATAACTGGATATCCTTCATTATTCTCTGTCCTGAGCATCTTGTTTTAATTGTTCATAGCTTTTACCATGTTCGACATCTGTTATCATTCCAAACCTCCTTTTTCCTCTTCTTCTTCAATCTATTTTTCCCTCCATCACTCTCTGTTGAAGACAATTTCTACTTTGTAAAAAAAAAAAAAACATTGGTGTTTCTTTATTTTTAAAGGAGATTCAAGATACCAATTTTGAACTCTGTAACATGTTACGATTTAGTTGTATAAAGGTCTCAATTAAAGGACTCAACCTCATTTTCAATACTTTCACCCCCAACCCCCCCGCCTTCAGTGAATTTTCTGAAAACCGAAAAAAAGTGTATTCCTGGATTTTTGTAGAAGATTCCAAATGCCAATTTTTAAGTCTGTAACGTGTTAATTTCTTGAGAAAATTTTAAAAATTCACCCCATATTCACTTATTTTAACCACTCTTAAGGGAATTTTCTGAACATATAACGCTTGTTTCGTTATTTTTAAAGGGGATTCCGAACACCAATTTTCACGTCTTTAAACTGTTCAATATTTGAGGTATGTTATACTCATTTCAAAATTCATCCCTCCCCACTTTTCAACACCTTAGCGATGGAATATCCAAACATCCGTTTAGTGAGCACGTACATTGTAAAATAAATGTATCCCCAAAATTTCATTCCTTTATGTTTAGTAGTTTTAGCTTGGCGATGATGACGTCAGTCAGTCAGTCAGTCAGTCAGTCAGTCAGTCAGTCAGTCAGTCAGTCAGTCAGTCAGTCAATAATGACATATTATCACCTACTTATATAATAGGCTAACTCCGAATGGCTGTAATCAATTATGATACTTATAAGTATAAATAAGTTAGTACCGACCGTGTGTCTGTACATGGACTATTTTGGCAAAATTATCGTACAGTTGTCCGTTTATCAGGTGTAATAATGACCGTCTGCATATATTTTAGCTTTCGTTTCTGTAAGTTCTAATTTTTACCCCTCTCCTCAAAAATCAAAAAGGGGGCACAATCTACCAGACGAGCTAGAAAATTAAAATTTGGCAAATGTCTAGGTTTTTTAGCCTGTAACCGACGCAAACATTTCAAGATGTTTAAATTTTTCACTTTTTATCCCCCGGAAAATATCGAAATATGGAATCAATATTAGTGGCGATGGAGACTTTCTGTCGACGTATTTGGTGGCTAAACGGTAAGTTGTATCACAAAACCGATGGCAGAATCGAACTCAGCGTGAATAGTTCTATAACATTTGTCCTGTGACATTTTTGTCGTGTCTCCATGCCTTATACGTTATAAAGAGCAGCACTACTCGATTCTACGTAAATTTTATACTTTTTACACGGATGTTTTATACTTTGGCACACTCATAATAAAAGTAGGGTCATCAAATTTGGGACGCATATTCACACAGCTCATGGCCATATGCGAGCCAAATGTCATTATTCCAGCTTCCACATAGGTATGCGACAAATAATGTAAAGTGATAAATATGGATCCAAATTTAGCCCTATTCAAAGTATCTAAGTCAATCTAACACATAAATAAAGGAGATAGGAGGAAATGTTATAGGATTGGCCATATAGAACGATAAAAGGGGCGTCCGACGGCGCAATCAGTTTGTCGATATGATGTACCGTTTAGGAGCAGTAAATCTCGAAATGAAGGTCTGTACTTATAAACGTGACCATGCTTATCTGTCATTCATATCTTCTCTCTATATCAAAGGCTGACACCGACTGGCTGTAATCAATGCCCAGCCAAAATTATGCGACATAAAGAAATGAAATTTTGGGGATATATTTATATTACATTGTAGGTGCTCACTAAGGGAGGATTTTTTGATATTCCGTCGCTGAGGGAGTGAAGAGGGAGTGGGGGTGAACTGTACCAATTAGTATATCTACTGTATATCTCAAAAACGAAACAGTTTACGGACGTAAAAATTGGTATTTGGAATCTAATTCTGAAATAAACGAACACATATTTTTTGGTTTTCGGACAATTCCCTTAACCGGGGACGGGATAAAAATGGTGAAAATGGGGTGAATAACTTTTATGAGGATATTTATATCACAAAAATTGAAGATGTTACAGATATGAAAATTGGTATTTGAAATCTCCTTTAAAATCTCCTTCGGAAAATCCATTTAACGGGAGGTGAACAGGAGTGAAAAATGGGTGAATTTTTAAAATGAATATATAAAGAGTATATCTAAGAAAAAGTAACATTCTACAGACGTGAAAATTGGTATTTGGAATCTCCTGTAAAGTAACAACACGCGTAATTTGTTTTCGGAAAGTCCACTTGACGGGATGTGAAAAAGGGAGTGAAATTTTAAAATGAGCATATCTACAGTATATCTCTAAGCCTTAACATGTTACAGATGTGAAAATAGGCATCCTTAATCTCTTTTAAAAATAAATATACGCAATTTTCTTGTTTCCGAAAAAACACTTAAGTGGGGTAAAAAGGACTGAAAATGGGTTTGCAATGTTTTAATCAGGATATTGATATCTCAAAAACTGAAGATGTTACAGACGTGAAAATTGGTATATGGAATCTTCATTAAAAATAATGAAACACATTTTTCTGTTTTTGGAAAATCCAGTTAAGGGGGACTTTAAAAAGTGAAATAGGGGTTGAAGTATTTGTATTATGATACTGATATATATATAAATAAAATCGTAACGACTATTTTGGCGAAATTATCGTACAGTTATCCGTTTCAGATGTAATAATGACCATCTGAAAATATTTTAGTTTTCGCCTCCTGACAATCCTCATTTTTACCTCTCTCCCCCAAAATGAAGAGGACGGCATAATCTGCCAGACGAGCTAGAAAATTGAAATTTGGCGGAATTCTACGTTTTAGCCTGTAATCGACGGAAACATTCCAAGATGTTTAAAATTTTCACTTTTTACCTCTGGAAAATATCGAAATATGGAGGTGTTCATTTCGGAGCCGTTCGTTCAAAGAGATGCTCGCAGTCCACCGCAACATTCACTCGAAGGGTCACAGATTTCAGATGCCTGAGAACTGGAAATACTTAAGTTGTGTGTGAATTTCTATATGATGATGATGGATTCAGAATGTTAAACTATTTCTTATAATACACTGGCGGAGGATATATCCAAACACCATGAAATACGTGATATGGAATACCGAAATTTCGGCAATATATTTGTCAAGGTAACATATTTAATTAATTAAAGTTTTAGGCCTACAGGTTAATACGCGCGCGAGGAAAGCCATCGCAAATGTACCATGCTGGTCCATTAATAACCGGTGTAATCGCCTGACTGTTGAATGGAGGCATGCAAAGGTGCCTGCATTGTGTCGTACAGGTGCCGGATGTCAGCTTGCGGGATAGAGTTCCATGCCTGTTGTACTTGGTTGGTCATTACAGGGACGTTTAATACAGGTTGTGGATGACGATTGAGTTGTCGTCCAGTGATGTCGCATACATGCTCGATTGGGAATAGATCGGGGGATCGAGAAGGCCAAGGCAACACGTTGATACCCTGTAGAGCTCGTGGGTTGGAAAACACTCCCAGGAATGTTATTCGTGATGGCAGCACAACAAGTCGAATCACCAGACGGACATCCACATCTGCAGTCAGGATGCGTGGGATAATCACGAGACTGCTCCTCCTATCATAAATTTCTCCCCAGACCAGAACTCGCAGTGTAGGTGTCCAGAGAGTTGACGCCGTAGACAGGTGGAATGCAGGCGCTCACCTGAACTCTTTCCATCACTTGCACAAATGCAGAATCGTCTTTTATCGGAAAACACAACGGACCTCCATTCCATCCTCCTGTGAGCACTCGCTTGACATCACTCAAGTCACAGACGGCGGTGGTATGGGGTAAAATGCACTCCGCAGGGCGTCTGGATCGAACAGTTCGATGCGTCAGTGTGGTGCCAACTGCCGCTCGAATTGCTGCTGCAGACGCAGTCCGCTACGCTGCAGCCATACGCCGAATACGGCGGTCCTCCCGCTCGGTGTGCCACGGGGACGTCCTGAGCACGGTCTTCTTGCGAACGTACCTTCTCGTGACCACTGCTGCCAGCACGCATGCACAGTGGAGTCATTCTTGCCAAGTCATCCTGCAGTAGCCCGGAAGGAAAATCCACCTTCTCGCATCCCTTTTATGCGGCCTCGTTCACCCACCGTGAGCTGTTGATATTGGCCTATTCGTTGTCGTAAAGGCATTCTTTATCCATCCAAGTCACTGCGTCCAATCTCACAGGTAGTTAACGCTCTCGCACAGTACAGCCCGTATTTCAAGCAAACCTGATGTGCAACGTCATGGGGTCGATACTAGCCCCACGCTAATGCGATTTGCGGGAAATTTGAATCAACGTTATCTTTCAGATGTGTAAACACGCCTACCGACTTCGTTAATTTAGCACAAATCCTTCTTGGTGTTTGAATATTTGTTTCCTGCAGTATATTTTCTTCCCATGGAGTTACTTGTTGTACTCTTGTTGTAGTGATCGTTGTTGGGTAATTAAATTTAAACTCTACTTTTTTATAACTTGTAATGTTAAGCTAGCAGAAAGCTCGACTTATAGTATTGTAGGCCGTAGTGTTAAACACTGGAAATTCCTAAGTTGTGTGTGAATTTGTATATGATTATGCTGGATTTAGAATATTAAATTAGTAGTATATTTTGTACTATTTCCATGCAATTGCTTGTTGCACTCTTGTTGTGTTTGTTGTTGGGTAGTTATATTTTAACTTTACTTTAATATTACACTACTGTAAGTGACCATTGCCACCAGGATATTTCCCAATTGCGATGTATTTGTTAATAATAATAATAATAATAATAATAATAATAATAATAATAATAATAATAATAATACTGTACTGTAACGATGGGTGCAGTTGTAAGTTTATCCGCAGTTAAATATTATTGAACTTGGGATTTTATTAAACAGATTTTGCGCGTTATATTATATTAGTATATTATTTCATGAAATGCAAGTTGTGAATGCCAAACGTAGCTACACTGGTTGACTGTTATGAAGCAGTAGGAATGTAGAGCACTGGAAGGCTAATAAGTTATTCAGTAATTCATCATAGCAGATCTCCTTTTAAGTGCTCTTAATTTAGAGAACAGTTGTTTATTTCTCTCTTCGTTGCGTGAAATTTGTTTTACTTCTACTCGGACCGCTCAGGACTTGCTAATGCACACAGCATACTGAATACATGTATCAGTATTAGCAGTTGCTGCCAAGTCGTAAACAAGGAGCGTATGGTCTCGCCATGTGGTAAGATGGAACATCCACACTTGTGCGAGAACAAGACCACCTGCGTTATTTCATATTTTATAGTCTTAATTAAAACACATGCCGCTGCGTCGTGTACAGGAAACATTGTTCCTTATCCTACGGCAGTCAGCTGCGTGTTGTTAAATGGAAGAAGCTTCATGTGCCATCGCAGACATGAAATGAAGTTTTTTATTACAGACTGTTCTGCCTTTCTGAGTTCTGTTTTTGTTAAATCGGAAGACATTTACATTTAATTTTCCACTTAATTAATATACAATGTTTGCCATTCTTTCGAATCTAATGAAGTAATAATAATAATAATAATAATAATAATAATAATAATAATAATAATAATAATAATAATAATAATAATGGCGTATGGACACCGGAGAGGCCTGGTGCAATTCTTTGGAGTTGGCGCCGCGGCGCGCGATATAGAAAACCTGCGCGTCTACGAGGATGGGGCCCTACCTATGTTAAAATGAAATGGCGTATGGCTTTTAGTGCCTGGAGTGTCCGAGGACGTGTTCGGCTCGCCAGATGCAGGTCTTTTGATTTGACTCCCACAGCCAACCTGCGTGTCGAAATGATGATGGAGATGACTTATACACCCAGCCCCCGTGCCAGCGAAATGAACCAATTACGGTTGAAATTCCCGACTATGCCGGGAATCGAACCCTGCACCCCTGTGACTAAAGGCCACCACGCTAACCATTTAACCATCAAGCCGGATAATGCAGGAATAATACTGTATAATAATTAAAGGAATATTATTTCCTTACTCGTTATGAAAATTAAAGCAGAACAATATCCATACCATATGACTAAGTTGTTGTTGTTATTGTTGTTTTTGGTGGTGCAGTTCTGGGTCAAACAATGGAGACCAGAAGGGACACATTTCACATAGACAAGTCCAGCGAGTTGCTGCGTGGTTTGGTTCACGTAGTTGTCACAAGAGTTAGTGGGTTCGAACTCCATTGCCGGCAGTCAAATACTGGGGCTGTACCTTAATGAAGTTCACAGTCGCTTTCTTCCACTCCCAGTCGTTTCCTATCCTATCCTCACCATGAGATCTGTCTGTGTCATTGCGACGTAAAATAAAAGAAAGGAAAAACGAACACACATAGGCAGAAAATACCCAACATAGAAAGTACTGCTTCACAGAGGAAACGTTTAGTGGTTTAGTGGTTTGCCTATATAGCCGAGTGTTGGACTCTTTCACTTAAACGATAGTGCTCATACTAGGTCATAGAGGACTCTATAACAAGCCGTTCAACTCATATTTTTTACCCATTGTCACCTCAAGCTCAAGTAAAGCAACGCTATATTTTTTTGCACACGAGACGTATCCATAGAGGGTTTTAGTTGTCAATCAGATTGCTTTCAATTACATACATTTTATTTCCAACGACAATAGGAATTATAGTGTTAGTTTATTAGAGAAAACAGTCTTCTTTCGGATTTTGATAGCTGTTGATCCGTAGAGATTTCGCGGCATATTCGTCATTTATAGAGTGGCTGCGGGACTGCTCCCAAGGCATTTCGAGGATTAGTTTTGACATAAATAATTCTGTCTTGTGTAACGTAGCGCTAGAAAATGTGTGACGGAAGTGTAACCATAGCAACCCTGCAATCAGTGATGTAAGATATGGATGGCTGGACAGGGAATGTTACCTAACAACCCTGCAAGCAATGACGTAAGATATGGATGGCTGGACAGGGAATGTTACTTAGCAACCCTGCAAGCAATGACGTAAGATATGGATGGCTGGACAGGGAATGTTACTTAGCAACCCTGCAAGCAGTGATGTAAGATATGGATGGGTGGACAGGAATGTTACCTAGCAACCCTGCAAACAGTGATGTAAGATATGGATGGGTGGACAGAGAATATTACATAGCAACCCTGCAAGCAGTGATGTAAGATATGGATGGCTGGATAGAGAATGTTACCTAACAACCCTGCAAGCAGTGATGTAAGATATGGATGGGTTGACAGAGAATATTACATAGCAACCCAGCAAGCAGTGATGTAAGATATGGATGGCTGGATAGAGAATGTTACCTAACAACCCTGCAAGCAATGACGTAAGATATGGATGGCTGGACAGGGAATGTTACTTAGCAACCCTGCAAGCAGTGATGTAAGATATGGATGGGTGGACAGAGAATGTTACCTAGCAACCCTGCAAACAGTGATGTAAGATATGGATGGGTGGACAGAGAATATTACATAGCAACCCTGCAAGCAGTGATGTAAGATATGGATGGCTGGATAGAGAATGTTACCTAACAACCCTGCAAGCAGTGATGTAAGATATGGATGGCTGGATAGAGAATGTTACCTAACAACCCTGCAAGCAGTGATGTAAGATATGGATGGGTGGACAGAGAATGTTACCTAGCAACCGTGCAGGCTATGTCCTATGGCAGGTAGATATCTGAAATTAGCAGCCGTTGATAGATGGCCATGACCGGGAAACATATTTATGATCATTTGATTTTCGCAAAGGGAAAAGTGGTTTCTTAGGTTTAAAATTCATTACTGTACTACTATTACATTCGAAATCTTCTAATTTAATTTACACTATTCCCAAATAACTATATACATAGGATCGTAACGACAGTGTGTCTTTACATTGATTATTTCGAAGAAAGTTTCGTACAGTTAACCATTGTAGTTGTAATCATATCCATCTGCATATTTGTTTAGCTTCGGTGTCTGTTTATCTGAGTTCTTATAATTTGAAAACTACTGCATATATTTCTAGCACACTTCATATTTAAAATCCACCTGTCCATGTGTAGGTTTTAGGACCAATATTATATCTAGATCCCCCAATAGGCAGTGGGTTTATACGAAACCGAAACCATGATTTTGCTCTCCCCCAAAATATACACAGCGAAACTTAAAAGAAATGTACCTGCCTTAATCATATCGTTTTCTAAAAAATTGTTGCATGTGCATCATTTCGATGGGAGGATTAATAAGGGAGATATCATTAACGGGCGGTTTTTCAGTTTATGTCCTGGGGACTTAGCCCACAAGATGGTGCGTGTAAAGCATATTTCTTACAAGTGGAAAACTAGTGGAGTTATTTCAGCCAAACCTCATATTTTGCATTCATCTATCCAAAAGGTAGGTTTTAAGGTCTATGCCATCTTAAATTCCCTGAAATGACTGGGAGTTTATGGAAAACCGGAACGGTGATTTTACTCTCCCCCAATATACACAAGACCAACCTGAATGGAAATCTACCAACCTTAATGGAAATATATTTATAAAACTTTTTTCTCATGTGCACCTTTTCGATAGGAGGATTACTAAGAGAGATATAATTAACGGACGGTTTTTAAGGCTAAGTCCAGTGAGCATGGCCCTAAATGTGTTATACATGGAGCATATTTCTTATCTATATAAACAAAATCGTAACAACCGTGCGTCTGTGCAAAAATATTTTGGTGGAATTTTCGGATAGTTATCGGTTTCAGATGCATAATTTTTAGGTTTAGTGTCCATTTGTCTGTCTGAGTTCTTATAAATTTAAAACTACTGGATATATTTTTACCAAAATATATGGAATCTACCTGGTCTTGGGTAGGTTTTATGGTGAATATTATTACTAAATCACTGAATGGATTGGAGGTTCATAGGAAGATCGAAACAGTTATTTTACTCGCCACGCAATGTACATGACAAACCATAACGGAAATCAATTTCTCAGAACTTTTTGTCATGTGCACCTTTTCGATAGGAGGATTAATAAGAGAGATATCATCAACGGGCCGTTCTTCTGTCTAAGTCCAAGCGGACGTAGCTAAAAAGATGTTGCATGTATAGCATATTTCTTATAACTGAAAAACTACTGGAAATGTTTTAACCAAACTTCGTGCTTAGCAACCACCAGCCCAAGGGTAATTTTTGAGGTACATACCATTTCAAATTCCTAGAATGGTCTGGGTGTTTATACGAAACCGAAGCAGTGAGTTTACTCTACCATAAAAATGTAAGACCAACCTGAATGGAAATCTACTAACCTTGATGTAAATCTATGTCTAACACTTTTTCTCAACTGCACTTTTTCGATGGAAGAATTAATGAGGGAGATATATTTTAACGAATGGTTTTACAGGCTAAGTCCAGCAGACATAACCCAAAAGGTGTTGTAAGTATAGTAGGTATTTTATATAAATGTAACTAAACTCGTTACAACCGTGTGGCTGTACACTGAATATTTTGGCACAATCTTCGTACAGTTATCCCTTTCAGGTGTAATAATGATTATCTGCATAATTTTTAGCTTTGGTGCCAGTCGGTTTGTCTGTTTGAGTTCTTATAACTGGAAAACTATTGTTTATATTTCTACCAAACTACATACAGTATATGGAATCCACCTACCCTTAGGTAGGTTTAGGGCCGGTATTATTTCTAAATCTCTGAATGGAGTGGGAATTTATAGGTAGATCTAAAGAGTGATTTAACCTCCCCCCCCCACATAACACACATGATAAATTTTAATGGAAATCGACCAGCCTTAATAGAAATCAATTTATAAAACTTTTTTCTCATGTGCACCTTTTCGATAGGAGGATTAATAACGGAGATATCAACGGACGGTTTTACAGGCTCCATGCCACTTCAAGGTGGGTTAACTGGAATAATTAAAGAGCCATTTTACGCTTTTCAATAGAACAGACAATAAGAGAGGTTATCTTCCATGATTGGTTTCAAGAATCTTCAGCCACAGTGCCACTCCATGTTTCAGATAAACAACAATATGTATATCAATCAATCACTACTGATCTGCATTTAGGGCATTCGCCCAGATGGCAGACACTATCTGTTGTTTTCCTAGCCTTTTCTTAAATGATCGCAAAGAAATTGGAAAATTATTGAACATTTCCTTTGGTAAGTTATACCAATCCCTAACTCCCCTTCCCATGAATTAATATTTGCCCCAATTTGTCCTCTTGATTTACAACTTTATCTTCATATTGTGATCTTTCCTACTCTCAAAGACACCACTCAAACTTATTTGTCTACTGATGTCCTACCACGCCATCTCTCCACTGACAGCTCGGAACATACCAGTTAATCGAAAAGCTCGCGTCATTTCTCCCAAGTCTTCCCAGCCCAAACTTTGCAACATTTCTGTAACGCTACTCTTTTGTCGGAAATCACCCAGAACAAATCGAGCTACTTTTCTTTGAATTTTTCCAGTTCTTTAATCAAGTAATCCTGGTGAGGGTCCCGTTCACTGGAACCATACTCTAGTCGGGGTCTTACCAGAGACTTATATGCCATCTCCTTTACATCCTTACTACAACCTCTAAATACCCGCATAACCATGTGCAGAGATCTGTACCCTTTATTAAGAATCATATTCATGTGATTACCCCAATGAAGGTCTTTTCTTATATTAACACCTAGGTACTTACACTGATCCCCAAAAGGAACTTTCACTCCATCAACACAGTATTTAAAACTGAGAGGACTTTTCCTATTTGTGAAACTCACAACCTGCCTTTAACCCCGTTTATCATCATACCATTGCCCACCGTCCATCTTACAACGCTATCGAGATCACCCTGCAGCCGCTCACAATCTTGTGACTTTTTTTATTACTCTGTACAAAATAACATCATCTGCAAACAGCCTTATATCTGATTCCACTTCTTTACACATATCATTGATATATATAAGAAAACATAAAGGTCCAATAATACTGCCTTGAGGAATTCCCCTCTTAATTATTACAGGGTCAGATAATAATAATAATAATAATAATAATAATAATAATAATAATAATAATAATAATAATAATAATAATACTGTTAATTGCTTTACGTCCCACTAACTACTTTTACGGTCTTCGGAGACGCCGAGGTGCCGGAATTTAGTCCCACAGGAATTCTTTTACGTGCCCGTAAATCTACCGACACGGGGCTGTCGTATTTGAGCACCTTCAAATACCACCGGACTGAGCCAGGATCGAACCTGCCATGTTGGGGTTAGAAGGCCAGCGCCTTAGCCGTCTGAGCCACTCAGCCCGGTACAAGGTCAGATAAAGCTTCGTCTACTCTAATTCTCTGAGTTCCATTTTCTAAAGATAGTAGGTTCGAATCCCACTATCGACACCCCGGAAGATGGTTTTCCGTGGTTTCCCATTTTCACACCAGGCAAATGCTGGGGCTGTACCATAATTAAGACCATGGCCGCTTCCTTCCAGCTCCTAGGCCTTTCCTATCCCATCGTCGCTATAAGACCTATCTGTGTCGGTGCGACGTAAAGCCCCTAGCAAAAAAATATTTTTTAGAAATATAGCCACCCGTTCAGTCACTTTTTTTCTAGTAGTCTTCCATGATATGCGCTATCAAATGCCTTAGATAGGTCAATAGCAATACAGTCCATTTGGCCTCCTGAATCCAGGATATCAGCTATATCTTGCTGAAATCCTTCAAGCTGAGCTACAGTGGAATAACCTTCCCTAAACCCAAACTGCCTTCTGTCAAACCACTTATTAATTTTGCAAACATGTCTAATATAATCAGAAAGAATGCTTTCCCAAGGCTTGCATACAATGCATGTCAAACTGACTGGCCTGTAATTTTCAGATTTATGTCTATCACCCTTTCCTTTATACACAGGGGCTACTATAGCAACTCTCCATTCACTTGGTATAGCTCCTTCAACCAAACAATAACCAAATAAGTATTTCAGATATGGTACTATATCCCAACCCCTTGCCTTTAGTATATCTCCAGAAATCTTATCAATTCCAGCTGCTTTCCTAGTTTTCAACTTTTGTATCTTACTGTAAATGTCATTGTTATCATAGGTAAATTTTAATACTTCTTTAGTATTACTCACCTCCCCTATCTGGACATTATCCTTGTAACCAACAATCTGTGCATACTGCTGTCTGAATACTTCGGCCTTTTGATGATCCTCGCATACACACTCCCCTTGTTCATTAATGATTCCTGGAATGACCTCCTTTGAACCTGTTTCTGCCTTAAAGTACCTATACATACCCTTCCATTTTTCACTAGAATATGTATGACCACCAATTATGCTTGCCATCGTGTTATCCTTTTTTTTTTTTTTTGCCACGGGCTTAACGTCGCGCCGACACAGATAGGTCTTATGGCGACGATGGGATAGGAAAGGCCTAGGAGTTGGAAGGAAGCGGCCGTGGCCTTAATTAAGGTACAGCCCCAGCATTTGCCTGGTGTGAAAATGGGAAACCACGGAAAACCATTTTCAGGGCTGCCGATAGTGGGATTCGAACCTACTATCTCCCGGATGCAAGCTCACAGCCGCGCGCCTCTACGCGCACGGCCAACTCGCCCGGTCGTGTTATCCTTAGCTGACTTATTTACCAGATTCAATTTCCGAGTAAGTTCCTTCAATCTCTCCTTACTTCCATAACCATTTCTAACTCTATTTCGTTCCAACCTGCACCTCCTTCTTAGTCTCTTTACTTTCCTGTTATAATATAGTGGATCTTTACCATTCCTTACCACCTTTAAACGTACAAACCTATTTTCACATTCCTCAACAATTGCTTTAAACCCATCCCAGAGTCTGTTTACATTTTTATTTACCGTTTTCCACCGATCATATCGTCGCTTCACCGGTAAAGCGTTGTATCCCACAATACCCTTCCTATCCATTATTCTCCGTAAGACTGATCACGCCTCCCAGCCACATAAGGATACGCAGTCCATTATTTTTAATTACCACAAAAAACAGCTTCGTGATCACTAATACCATCTATTACTTCGGTTTCTCCGTAGAGCTCATCTGGTTTTACCAGCACCACATCCAGAATATTATTCCCTCTAGTTGGTTCCATCACTTTCTGAATCTGGTGCCCTTCCCATATTATTTGCCATTTGTTTGTCATGCTTCCTGTCGTTCGCATTACTTTCCCAGTTGACATTTGGTAAATTAAGATCAGCCGCTACAATCACATTCCCTTCCTTATCGTTCCCCACATAGTTGATTATCTTATCAAATAATTCTCAATCAGCGTCAGTGCTACCTTTTCCAGGTCTGTACCCTCCAAAGACATCAAGTTGCCTATTATCTATAGAGATGAGCCTTACACCCAGAATTTCATGTTTTTCATCCTTAACGTTTTTGTAGCTTACAAATTCTTCTTTCACCGGAATCAATACTCCCCAGCCTACCATTCCTATCCCATCTCTACGATACACACTCCAGTTCCGTGAGAATAAATTTGCATCCATTACATCATTTCTCAGCCATGATTCAACTCCTATTACAATGTCTGGTAAGTATATATCGTCCCTGTTCTGCCAAAACGGCGAATGTTACAATGCTCCTTTTATCCATTATTTTCCCTTAAGACTGGTCACGCCTTCCAGCCACATATTGATATTCGGTCCATCAGAACAATTTTCGTTGAGTTCATTTTCCTATGTGCATGTGTAAAGGAAAATGAACCTTACTGTACCATACTGAAGGAATGTATGTTTGCATGACATTCACCCACTCCTAGAGTGTGATATATTTAAGGTTCATTTTCCTTTACGCACGCGCATAAGAAAATGAACTCAACGGAAATTGTTCTGAAAGACCGCATATCAATATATAGCTGGAAGGCGTGACCAGTCTTAAGGGAAATAATGGATAGGAAGAACATTGCTACATTCGCCGTTTTGGCAGAACAGGGACGATATGTATTAAATTACTTAATTCGATTCCTTTGTTTACAATGCTTCTACAGTTGAACACTAACATTTTTATATCATCCCTACTTGATTTCCAGTTCACTGTTCGTTTAACACCGCTCCCTAGGCCACCCCGTTTCCATGAATGTACCTGCCTATAACGCTCCTAAAAAGTTTCCTAACTTATACGTACCACTGCGGTTTAAGTGAAGGCCATCTGAGCGCAGATCCCTGTCTCGTACCCACCCATTGGGATCTAGAAATCTCACTCCCAGTTTCCCACATACCCACTCCATAGTCTGATTTAAATCCCCAATCACCTTCCAGTCAGTATCCTTCCTACACAGTATTCCACTGATAACAATCACCGCTTAAACTTCATCGGTGCTGCATTTACCAGATCCCACACATCCCCAACTATGTTGGTACTTATACCTGCTTGCCTTACGTTATTAGTACCAACGTGAAACACTACCGCCTTCTCCTTTCCTTCTTCCTTCTCTTCTACTTTCCTCAACATCTGCCTCAACCTGATTCCTGGATTACACTCTGCCCTGGTTCCCTTTCCTCCACACACTTTTCCCACATGTCTAACGATGGAATCCCCCATGACCAGAGCCTCAACCCTACCCAAAGCGAGAAGTAGGAAGAATTTCGGACAACATCGGACCAGGAACTGTACTATGTGATCGACCTCAGTCTGTCTCGACTTTGTTCCGCGTTATCGTGTTTAACGTTACAGCAACGTGCTTTCATAGGAATCGTGTAATCCATTACTAATTTCCGTGCGAAGAACGGGTACACAAGCTAGTACGTAATATTGTTATGGGGTGGTGGTGGTGGTGGTGGTGGTGGTGGTGGGGGCTCTGCAGAATTACAAAGTGTGGAGGGCAGACTAGAGAAATTGATAACCACGAATTTAAAGCAACAAAACAATCCCCTAATAATCTTCTTCTCATTTTCCCATTTTTTTGCTATTCGTTTTACGTCACATCGACATGGACACGTCTTATGGTGGTGACGGAATAGGACAGAGCTAGACTGGGAATGTAGCGATAGTGTTCTTATGTATGTTCCAGCCCAAGCATTTTTCTGGTGTAAAAATGAGAAAATGAGAAACCACGAGAAATATCTGCAGGGCTGCCGACAATGCGGTATGAACCCATTATTTTCCAAATGCAAGTTGACACCTACGTGATCGAAAATGTGTAACAATTGTGTACGTATAATATAAGCTACTTAACATCCTTCATAGTAGTCTCCTAGGTTGTCCATGGTTCGTCGCCATCGATGGGAAAGACGGAATTATTTTATTTTTATAAACTGACTTTACGTCCCACCGACACACATAGATCTTATGTCGACGATGGGACTCGAAATGGCTAGGAGTGGGATGGCAGCAGCCATGGTCTTAACTAAGCACGTAACTAACATTTTCCTGGAATTAAAATGGGAAACCACGGAAAATCATCATCAGGGCTGCTGACAGAGGGGTTCAAACCCACTATCTCCCGAATGCAGGCTCGCAGCTGCAAACCCCTAACCACACGGCCAACTCGCTCGGTACGGAAAATATCATCACGAAATTCTTCAGTGTTCACTACCTCACGACGAATTGCTCGTACGATATCTTGTTTGTTTTTCACGCAATGGCTACTTAATTTAGGGACTATGTTCGAAGTCCCACGGACTAAGATGTACGGAAGCTACTCGACTTTGGTTACTTCCATTACCGCTGTCAGACAATTGCTTGATCACTACCAGAATGATGCAACCATACCTCAACTGCCCGCAACATCACGACGTTGATGCAACGCAATGCAGCCTCGTACTTTCTTCTTATAAATGCTCCGCATGAACTAGTGATGAACAGGATCCCTGACCACTGGTTTAAAGAGGACTGCTATAACATGATTTATAAGGGCCAGTCAAATGAAAACGGAGCACCCACTATAACTCACTTTCCGCGCGAAAGGTGGCAACACTGTTGTTACATATAGATTCTGCCGTCGCTGGGGTAGGAGTACTGCCTAGTGACGACTCACAGGTGCACGCAGTTGTTGGGTTATGTTTTTTTGGTGCGTGGACTGGACTGTTCGTCCAGCTGTAGAAATGAAGACAAGCAAAGAAGAGCAGAGAAATGTGGTTAGTTTTCTGGTGGCTGAGGGTGCTGCATTACGCAAAACTCATCGTCGCATGTCTGCTGTGTATGGCGAACACTGCATGTCCGTGATAAGTGTGCACGAATGGGATAGGAGATTCTGAGAAGGGCACGCATCACCGCAATACGATTGGGCGGATTGATGGCCTTATTCGGAAACACCGACAAATCACGGAGGAAGAAATTCGTGTTGAGCTCGGCATTAGCCATGGCTCCATGCATGCCATTATAAAGGATCGTTTGCATATCCGCAAAATTTGCGCGCCGTGGGTTCCACATCAACTGAATGGTGGACAAATGATTGACAGAATGGCGTCATGTCCGATTCATCTGCAGCGGTACCACGAAAAAGAGTATACGTTTCTGTCCTGTATCATCACAGGGGACGAAACCTGTTGTCACCACTTCAAGCCTGCGAGCAAATGGCAAAGCCAACAATGGAAGCATCGCAATTCTACCCCGACAAAGAAATCCAGAGCTGCTCACACAAGTTCCGGTAAAGGCATGATGTCCTTGTTCTTTGACTGCAGGGTCTGTCTTCTTGTCGACTTCACCGAGCGAGGAAACATCAGTCAATGCGCAGCGCTATGAAGGCTCCTCGCAGAAACTGCCGTGCGCCATAAAGTCAAAACGCCGTAGAGTTTTGTCGGACGGAGTCACTGTGTTGCATGATAAAGCTCGCCCACATACTTCCAACATAGCGAACGCTACGCTTCAGTGATTTGGTTGGGAAAGACTTCAACATCCTTCGAACAGGCCGGATCTTTTACCTTGTGATTTTCACCTTTTTTCCGACCTGAAGAAAGGCATTCATGGACATCAGTTTCATTCGGAACAGAAAGTGCAAGAGTGGGTGATGTTGTGGATTCCTCAGCGACCTAACTCATTCTGCAAAACTGGAATTTATAGGCTCGTCTCCCAGTGTGATAAATGTATTAACGCTTTTGGTAATTATTTTCGAATAAAACTATTCCATGGTCACGCTGTAGCGGGTGTTCGGTTCTCATTTGACTGCCCCTTATACACTGACTGACAGAGCAAATGCAACACCAAGAAGGAGTGGTCAGAACTTTATGCCAATTGCAGGGTAGACTGACGTCACTGAGGTATGCTCATGATGTGAAATGCGCCGCTGTGCTGCGCACGTAGCGAACGATAAATGGGACACGGCGTTGGCGAATGGCCCACTTCGTACCGTGATTTCTCAGCCGACAGTCATTGTAGAACGTGTTGTCGTGTGCCACAGGACACGTGTATAGCTAAGAATGCCAGGCCGCCGTCAACGGAGGCATTTCCAGCAGACAGACGACTTTACGAGGGGTATGGTGATCGGGCTGAGAAGGGCAGGTTGGTCGCTTCGTCAAATCGCAGCCGATACCCATAGGGATGTGTCCACGGTGCAGCGCCTGTGGCGAAGATGGTTGGCGCAGGGACATGTGGCACGTGCGAGGGGTCCAGGCGCAGCCCGAGTAACGTCAGCACGCGAGGATCGGCGCATCCACCGCCAAGCGGTGGCAGCCCCGCACGCCACGTCAACCGCCATTCTTCAGCATGTGCAAGACACCCTGGCTCTTCAAATATCGACCAGAACAATTTCCCGTCGATTGGTTGAAGGAGGCCTGCACTCCCGGCGTCCGCTCAGAAGACTACCATTGACTCCACAGCATAGACGTGCACGCCTGGCATGGTGCCGGGCTAGAGAGACTTGGATGAGGGAATGGCGGAACGTCGTGTTCTCCGATGAGTCACGCTTCTGTTCTGTCAGTGATAGTCACCGCAGACGAGTGTGGCGTCGGCGTGGAGAAAGGTCAAATCCGGCAGTAACTGTGGAGCGCCCTACCGCTAGACAACGCGGCATCATGGTTTGGGGCGCTATTGCGTATGATTCCACGTCACCTCTAGTGCGTATTCAAGGCACGTTAAATGCCCACCGCTACGTGCAGCATGTGCTGCGGCCGGTGGCACTCCCGTACCTTCAGGGGCTGCCCAATGCTCTGTTTCAGCAGGATAATGCCCGCCCACACACTGCTCGCATCTCCCAACAGGCTCTACGGGGTGTACAGATGCTTCCGTGGCCAGCGTACTCGCCGGATCTCTCACCAATCGAACACGTGTGGGATCTCATTGGACGCCGTTTGCAAACTCTGCCCCAGCCTCGTACGGACGACCAACTGTGGCAAATGGTTGACAGAGAATGGAGAACCTTCCCTCAGGACACCATCCGCACTCTTATTGACTCTGTACCTCGACGTGTTTCTGCGTGCATCGCCGCTCGCGGTGGTCCTACATCCTACTGAGTCGATGCCGTGCGCATTGTGTAACCTGCATATCGGTTTGAAATAAACATCAATTATTCGTCCGTGCCGTCTCTGTTTTTTCCCCAACTTTCATCCCTTTCGAACCACTCCTTCTTGGTGTTGCATTTGCTCTGTCAGTCAGTGTACTATCGATATGAAACAAATAGTCATTTCACTACTCACCTTCCGTAGCAGGGTTCATTTTGAAATGCGCCAAAGACGCAGTAAATAAAGTAAAACAACTTATTCATTTTACACGCACAGACATGGTATTCCACCAAACAATTGCCTGTATGTGATATGTGACTTGAGCGATCCATTACCTCTTAATTGCAATTCGGTTTGACAAATTAAAGTGTATAGAATGGAGGCTTCCATGTGGAAAATCATGCGCATACTGTCTGAGATCTTATACTTGTGTAGTCGTAGTTGCTGAACACACCAGCCATCATCGATATGTGTCCAGCAACTGTAGTGCTGCTGTACCAAATGCAAGACGTCTGCATTGGAAGACGAGGCATACTAACGCAAGGGAATATATTAGACGTGTAGCGCTGAGGGACATGCAGCGAGTGGCCGTCCGGTTGTTATCTCTTCGTCTTCTGATGTCACCTACTTGTGGGCAGCATTGCCCCTGTGAAAATCAGTTATTAGACTTCCCATTCATCATTATTGCATGCTTCACACTTATAAGAGTAGAAAGTATGGCGCTGGCGGGCCACCTGGCATATTACATGTTTGGCGTTGGAACAGTTTTAGGAAATAAAAAAATCGTTGCCGTGACTTCTTAACTGAGCCTCGTAAGATTACGTTATTTCACTTGCCCTCGTTGATTCTGAATGAAAATTGCGCTTCAGAGGAAAATGACCTGAACCCGTGCATTACAGCCACTTATTAGTGAACGGTACATTTCGAATGTCCTGTACAAGACTGATCTTGTTACTCATCCCTAATATCTGCGTATCAAAATTCAACAATCAAACTTCTAGCGATTATAGACCTGAAGAAACCCATGGATTGGAAATAAATAATTGAAGTAACTTACATTGTAACGTGGATGAAATTTAAATATTAGTGTTAATTTAATTGTAACTTTTTACTAATCTGTTCAAAAGTGCTTTCTCCTCCTTCGATACACACTCCTTAACGACGTACCATTGCCTACCGTAATCGTTTCCCCCCCCCTCCCGAGTGGCGAGTTCTTCCTCGTATTCGAATGGAGTCTCATACACTTTCTAGCTCTGCTCTAAATGAAAGAAAACATTCCCTACGGCATGTTGTCACAGTACAGACATATCATTCCTACGTCATGGCATCTTGAACAGAATGTGTAATATTGATGGGGCAGAAGAATGAGTCATAATTAATATATAATATTATAGTACAGTTTCCAGTTTTGTTAGTGAATAATTCATTTCAAACCCATCGGTATTCACCGAAAATAATTTGTTTTCGTTTCTTGTACCATCTCTGGAAATCGGAGAATTGAATTTTAATAAATTACGTTATCGAAATTGATGTCTATTTAATCCTGTATTGGCTGTATAAGTACAAGTGACACTTCGTTTTACGGGGTGAGGAGTAAGGAGAGAGCTACAACAGTTACGGCAATATTGCCAACTAAATGGAAATGAAATCTGAACTGAATCGACAGTTTAATCGATCGATATGAATTTTCTAAATCGTCGTTTCCGTGTAGGAGTTCTTGGTTGCTCCTGTGACGTACTTCGATTTTCCTCACTCATTTCCAAGCTTAACCCATATTTTGGCTTTGCTGTGTAAATAACAACAGTATTTAAAATGTTGCAATTATACCACCAGATGTCTCACGGCGATACTTAATCGATTTAAATGTTTTGGCGTCAGAGGTTGCCAATACGAATCTCGAAGTTAACCGAGGTCTACAGCTGTATCCTGCGCTTTCCCAATGAATAAGTAACCAACTAAATAAATAAATAAATAATTAAATAAATAAATAAATAAATAAATAAATAAATAAATAAATAAATAAATAAATCAAGAAATGCTTAGGTAAAAGTCTTAAAATTAGATTCTACAATACAGTGGTGAACTCAGAATGTCTTTACGCAAGTGAATGTCTAGTTTTGAAATTCAGTTTAGATAAACTTGAAGTACTAGAAGGAAGAATCATGAGAACATTGTTAGGCCCAGGAAAAACAACATAGCAATGGAAATGAATAAGTAATAAGGAAATATCCCAGAACATAGAAAATATAACAGACACAATAAGAAAAAGGAGTTAGCTATTTTTTGGAATATATTTAGAACGGATGATAACAGATTGACAAAACTGATATTCAAGTACTTTTGGGAGATAAATCAAGAACGAGTTGGATGCAAGAGGCTAAGAAAGATTTACGGAGAAATAAAATAAGAGAACAAGAAACAGTAGAAGGAGAGATGTTTTTAAAATAAACTTTTAATAATGGAAGAATTCCAACGAAGGATGAAAAGGAAACCCGGTCCAAAGAGGTCTCAGAAGAGAAGAATAAAGCATATGCAATGATGAAGGAATACTGGAAAGAACGGAAGAGGCAAACCAAGAAAGGATTGATTGAAATTGGCATGTGATCCCTAGCAGGCCTAATAGTAAAGAGGAAGAAATAACTAAATTAGTAATGTGATAAGCACGGAACAGGATGGCGTGGAGGACTGCGCCAAATCAATTGTTGAAGTCATGTGAAAGATGTATTCACGAGGATAAGAACTTCGTTCTTTATGTTTCATACATGGAGGCAATAGTGTGACGTAACATATAGCAATCGTCGAAAACTGAATATTATGCTCAAGAGGGCAGTAAAACTTGTATATTTAGAATGAGAGTTCATTAAGATTCATTCATGGAATGGTAATACAATGAACTTGACTGCTGCCACAAGTTACGGGGAAAATATTTGGAGTGGCCATGACATAATTTAGCGTCGCGTGTCAGTGTCACATGAACTTCACAGTTTATAGGACAAATATAGAGTCCTCGTTCTCCATTCTGACCACTAGAGTTGCTGTATCGCTGCAAAGTTCAGTACGTACAAATGCTACACGGACGGCAAATGCGAGTAACTACAATTTTTGATGTCCAAATATTGTACAGGACAGTCGGTGAATGATTTTCCTTGTAAATTCACAATTTAATGAGTTGTCAGAAATATTGATCAAAACATAACCCATACGTGCGATTGTTTTGTTTCCCAATAAGTTGTTTAAATAGAGTGTAATGGATTCGTTTCACCAGCCTTTGTGCTAACACCAAGCAGTCCTGACTAGCCCCCCAAAAAGGGTAATTTCAATGAAGATAGGCGTCCCCGGTCTAGAGAGCCAAGAATACCGTCCGAGAGGATTCGTAGTGCTGACCACACGACACCTTATAATCTGCAGACCTTCTGGCTGAGCGCCGGTCGCTTGAGAAGGCCATAGTCCTTTGGGGTTGTTGTGCCATTGGGTTTGGTTTTTGTAGGCGTTAGGGTGTAATACTAGAGTGGCGGCCGGTGACAAAAGTACTAAGTGAGCTGCCGAAAACTAAAATATATTAGCTGTGTTGCTGCCGCTAGAACTGATTGTGAGTTTCAACACATTACGTATGCATTAAATAAATAAATAAATAAATATTATTATTTCTGGATTAAGACCACATTGTATTAACGAATCTTAAAAATAAAAAAAATAAAAAATAAAAGGCCGTGCTTTCAGCCAACATTCATTGGCTTTCTTCGAGACCTTCATAAATGCTTTGCCTGATGAAAGTCAATTAATGTTGGCTGAAAGCTCGGCCTTCTTTGTTTAAGACTAGTTAGTATGAAATGTCGTATGGCTTTTAGTGCCGGGAAATCCCAGGACGAGTTCGGCTCGCCAGGTGCAGGTCTTTTGATTTGACTCCCGTAGGCGACCTGCGCGTCGTGATGAGGATGACATGATGATGAAGACAACACATACACCCAGCCCCCGTGCCATTGGAATTAACCAATTAAGGTTAAAATCCTCGACCCGGCCGGGAATCGAACCCGGGACCCTCTGAACCGAAGGCCAGTACGCTGACCGTTCAACCAATGAGTCGGACACTGCTTAGTATAAAGCGGCTTTATTACAGAAATAATATTATTTAGTTAATAAAGAAAATGAGCCACGAAAACGTACGTTCATTAATTACGCGCTGTATGTGTTTAATATTAATCTTTGTGTTGTTTTATGAACTTGTACATGTGACCTAAATCAGTCAGTCAGTCACTCCCTTTCTACTCCACGAATGAGAAGAGCGTAAGGGGGAAACAGAAAATAACGTTCTTTACAGCGGCTCTAATTGTTCTTTGACATTTTCTATTGTACACATACTTTTATGCGCATCATAATTTCTGATTTATAACCAAATCTGGTGCTTGTTTCTCTAAATGTTCCACCTCGATTTTTTCTATATTTCTCCTTGGTTAGTCAGTAAACTGTCGATTGAATTCATTACTGAGTGCACAAAAACACATTACATTTCAGAAACAAGCCTGGAGGACACTTTGTATACGCAGGCAATCACGGTAAACTACAACTAGACTTACTAGAGTAACGCCTACAAGACCGGTTCAAAGCGATGATAAGCCAAAGCAGAGACAGTCTGCCAAAGGCTATTTACACCTTCCTCGGTGAGGATTGCCACTGTCGGCTTTAATACACCCTGTGCTATAATTCTGTAAACTAACGTGATCTGAAGACTAGCCGATTCGAAGTATACAGTAAATTTAGCTCTTTGCAAACTAACATGATCAGTAAAAGGCAAGAGTGCCCTGATGCATAATGTTTTACACAATATTATTAATTTGGGATTACATGACTTATTTTAACAAAATTATTAGTGAGCAGTAGCATGTAACATACCCGGAGGCCCCAGGTTCTATTCCCGGCCAGGACAGGGATTTTTACCTGGACCTGAGGGCTGGTTCGAGGTCCACTCAGCTTACATTATTAGAATTGAGAAGCTATCTGACGGTGAGATAGCGTCTCCGGTCTAGAAAGCCAAGAATAACGGCCGAGAAGATTCGTCGTGCTGACCACACGACACCTCGTAATCTGCAGGCCTTCGGACTGAGCAGCGGTCGCTTGGTAGGCCAAGGCCCTTCAAGGGCTGCAGTGCCATGGGGTTTGGTTTGGTTTTAGTAGCACATAAGGATGGGCGACCACTGAGTTATATTCTAGGTAAATTGACAATTAGTCTTATCCTGACCCTAGAACGACCATCACCCGTCCGTTAGACAGATGCGGAACGCAAGCGTAAAGTATGGTAATTCACCTCAGGAACACACACACACACACACACACACATATATATATATATATATATATATATATATACCTTAAATACGTCACACTCTAGGAGTGGGTAAATGTCATGTAAACATACATTCCTTCAGTATGGTACAGTGAGGTTCATTATCCTTTACACACGCACATAGGAAAATGAACTCAACGGAAATTTTTCTGATGGAGCGAATATCAATATGTGGCTGGAAGGCATGACCAGTCTTAAGGGAAATAATGGATAGGAAGAGCATTGTAACATTCACCGTTTTGGCAGAACAGGGATGATATGTATTTTATTTAATATTTCAAGACAATATTAAAATTGATTTTTTAAATTCATTCACTTAATTGTAACATTCATTCTTGGGTTAAATTTGCAGTAGTCACGTTATACCGCTGCAGGTATGGCTAATTCTTCAGTAGTCCGTGAATGCATTGCCGATAACGTTGCGATTAATGTTACTTTAAAGCAGTAATAAATATGGCTGAAGTACTTACTTCAAAGAAGCCTGCTTTCCAAACACATTAAGGGCCGGTTCTACCACCTACGGGTGAAGTAACGCATAACTTGCCCTGCGCGTAAAAGGATATTTCCTCTCAACCACTCCCGGGTAGCGCTATCGGCGACATAAATCGTAGTTACACGGCGCGTAAATTATCGACCACTTCGAGGGTCCGATAAGACTTTACCTGCTGTGCAATTCTTGGGAGACGGACACTATTAGCTGTATTTTTGTGACATACAACTTAAATTAGCTCATTCTTTTGATAAAAACATGATACTGTAACAGTTATCAATATTCTATTGCAGGTTTCTAATCCCCTGAGTTTTAACAGTAACACCTCTCCAAAGTCCGACTCGTTGCCTGAATGGTCAGCGTGCTGGCCTTCGGTTCACTGGGTCCCAGGTTCGATTCCCGGCCGGGTCGGGGATTTTAACTTTCATTGGTTAATTTCAGTGTCCCGGGGCTGTGTGTTTGTACTGTCCCCAACATCCCTGCAACTCACACACCACACATAACACTATCCTCCACCACAATAACACGCAGTTACCTACACATGGCAGATGCCGCCCACCCTCATCGCAAGGTCTGCCTTACAAGGGCTGCACTCGGCTAGAAATAGCCACAAGAAATTTTAAGGTACTCTCCAAAAGATACAAAAGAAAATAGTACGTTTTGTTCTTGCTGATTTCCGACAAAAGAGTCACGTTATCAGAAAGGTTGCCAACTTTGGGTTGGGAATACTTGGAAGTAGGGAGATGAACAGCTCGATTAAGCAGAATATTTCGGGCTGTCAGTGAAGAGATGGCTTGGAATGGCATTATCTTGAGTGGAGTTTTTAAAATTAGGAAGGATCATAAAATGAAATTAGTTTAGAATTGAAGGGGAAAATTGCCGAAAATAGTTTTATAGGAAAATGGATTTGGGATATCGAAATCATTTAAGAAAACGGTAGGTAAACAACAGATAGGGAGTATGCTATGTGGGCGACAGTTCTAAATACAGATCAATGATGATTAATATAAGACTCCAAACTTTCAACACACACGATTGAGAGTAAGTCGTTGTATAGGCCAACTGCCTACGATATTTCCATCGCGCTGATTCTCTCCCCCTCTCTCTTTCTCTCTATCGGTCATGTTCTATTTTTCAATAAATTATTCATTAATAAAAATAAATATACACAGTAAGTAATTAAATGGATCTAATAAATGTAAGTCGAAGTAGAGCTATGTAAAAGAGAAAGTATAAAAATGAGAATAGTCATGATTTAGTGTAGTACTTTCAGGTAACCTAGAGACTCAAATCTTATTGTTAGTAACTGAGAACCGAACAAGCCCAAGATCACATAAATATTGAAAGTGTAATAAAAGACACTGTACCGTCCCGGATAGTTAGCACGCGGAAGTACCCATGCTGGTACGACTCTGAGGTAATAGATGAATTAAAACAAAAGGAGAGGGCAAGAAGGAAGTTAAAAAACGGGCCATAGTAGTGATCATGTGCAATTTTCGACCATACGCGGTGAATTTAAGCGTCAAAGAATACAGAAACTATATAACTTCGATGGAATCGAAATTAGCCGCCAACTCGAAGTGTTTCTGGAATTTTGTAAACAACAAACGGAGGTCATCTCGCCTGCCATCTATTAGCCTATGCTTCAGGACGGGAAATAATTACAGGACAAAAGGAGCATCTTGGACAGTTTTCAGATACCTTTGAAAAGTATCACTCACCTGCCGCACAGTGTTTTCTATCCACTTCGTCCGTGTGTGATATAGGCCTAACTTCAGTAGTCACCTCTCCAGCAGAGGTATCTTCAATTCTTGCATCTTTGGATACCTCCAAATCATGTGGTCCAGATGACATACCCGCAATAGTATTGAAAGAATGTGCATCTGAGCTAGGTAGGCCACTTAGCATCATAATAAATATGTCATTCTCGTCAGGGTATTTTCCGTGTGAGTGGAAGAAAGATTACGTCATACCAGTGTTCAAGAAATTAAACAAAATGGTGTTTGATAACCATAACGCTCTACCGTGTCCAATATGGCTGTGTATACCAATTTCATTTCAGAATCTCTGGATAGGAGGCAACAAGTAGATGTTGTTTACACGCACTTCTCCAAAGCCTTTGATTCAGTTCAACATGATGCTCTACTGATCAAATTGTCAGCATATGGGACAGGAGGAAGTACTTTGGAGCGGATTAGAAGCTATCTCACTAATAGGGTTTGCGTAGTAAAAGCTGATTATGTCAAAGCCGTACCACCCTACTTCAGGTGTCCCCCAAGGCTCTTTACTGGGCACTCTTTTCTTTGTCATATTCATAAATGATATAACATCAGTTATACAACACAGTAACTGCCGTATCTATGCTCACGATCTAAAGATCTTTAAGGTGATCAATAGTGAGTTGGATTGTAACTTCCTACAGTCTAACTTAAACCCCCTAAGCAACTAGTGTAAAAAGTGGCTGCTTGGTTTGAATACTTCAAAACGCAACGCAATTACATTTTCACGTAAGTTGAAACCTGTGTTATGCGATTTCCAAATAGCTCGTGTGAACGAAATAAATGATCTTGGTGTGACACTTTCAAACTGCTATGGTCTTTCCTTCCAGAAACATTTAGACAAGAGTTCTAGGAAAGGGTTTAAATTACTTGGCTTTCTGAAAAGAAACTGTGCCGAATTTGTTTCTCCTAGAACTCTAATAACTTCGTTTTGCACTCTAATCAGGCCATCGTGAGAATACTCTAACGAGGTGCGGCTATCTTCTCAGCAGTATTTAATACAAAACTTGGAAAGAGTCCAAATAAGGTTTATGAAATGGATCAGCTACAAGAGTTTGGGTATTTCTCTCTCTGCTTCCGATTACGAGTATTTTTGTGAGACTATAAGCATGAGGACATTGCACTCACGCCGCACATGTGCCAATGCCCTCTTTCTTTATAAGTGTGTGACGAATAGAGTGGATGCTCAACATTACTGGAGCTGATTCCATTACATGTTCCTCGTCGCAATAGTAGGCAAAGGTATATTTTTCATCTGCCTAAAGTGAGAACTGTGGCTCGGGCTAACTCATGGCTTGTGAGGGCACTAACATCACTGAATGAGGTGGATGAATCAGTGGACCTTTTTCACTCACCCCCGTCTAAAATCAGACGTGCTCTAATGACCTCATGGATGATATCTGCAAGATATGTAAATATGTAAATGTTACTAGATGTAGTTTAATAATGTCAATTATTTAAGGAGATGGTTTTATTTATTTATTTATTTATTTATTTATTTATTTATTTATTTATTTATTTATTTATTTATTTATTTATTTATTTAATTTATTTATTTATTTATTCTCCTCACACGTCATGAAGACTCTTGGAGGACCGCAAGGTAGCGGCTTCCTGTATTCGTAACTTCGGTACTTTGGGGTAGAGCGTTTAGCTCTATGCCCAGAGACATTCACCCGTAGGAATTAATCTGCTACTTATTTTTGTTACAGGGTGGGTAATGCTCGAGGCTATATGACTCTCCACAGCTGGAAATCTCGTTTCCGAATGTTTTGACTTCCGGACTAGAATTCAAAACCACGGCCTTTCAGATGAACCAAATATACCTTTACCGTCTTGACCAGGCAGCCCGTCCAGTATACAGTAGAACATCATTAATCTGGATTAACCGGGAGTTAACTCTTTCTGGATCAATAAATGTCAGCAGTAGCGGCGATTTGGAATCAGAAGTAGGGGCAACAAATCGATGGATTTCTTTAAAAACCTCGTAAGTCCGAATACTCTTCCTATCCATTATATTCCTTAAGACTGGTCACGCCTCCCAGTCTCATATTTATATGCAGTCCAAAAGAATAATTTGCGTTATGGTCATTTTCCTCTGCCTATTTGTAAAGGAAAATGAACTTTAAATACATTATACTGTAGGAGTGTGTAAATTTGCCATGCAATCAACATCCCTAGAATACGGTACGGTAAGGTCCATTTTCCTTGAGACATTAGCAAAGGAAAATGAACACAGCGAAAATTATTCTGATGGACCGCATACAAATATGCGACCGGGAGGCGTGAACAGTCTTAAGGAATATAATGGGTAGGAAGAACATTTGGACATACGAGGTTTTAAAAGAAAGCCATCGAAATGTATAGACAACAGAAAGTACCCGGGTTCGTGGATGTATTGGCGGGGGGAGGAGTTTTATACATCAAAATTGAAGAGGAAAAAACTACAAAATGTTAAGGTTGTTATGCTCTCCGAGCGAATTTGACAGAGAGGTAAAGTTTGACAATTTACCAAGTTAAATGCAGTAATAATAGTTTTTTTGAGATTTTGATTCAATAGTATACAATAAAACTTTCACCAATAAAACAATACCGTATTTACGCGAATAATCCCCGCACCCTAACTTTAGGAAGGCTGATGTTGAAACAAAAATACCAACATTGACTCAAATAAAATCCGCACACCAATTTCGTGCCTCATTTTTTTAAATATGCGGGTATTATTCGCATAAATACGGTATTACACATTTATACAATTAAACAGAAGTACGGTGTGATTATACAACTAAACATCTTTTTTACAAGTTGTTTCTTACGTCGCACAGACACAGATATTCGTAGGTCTTATGGCGACGATTGCACAGGAAAGGGTGGTGAGTGTGAAGGAGGCGAGCGTTTGCCTGGTGTGAAAATGGGTAACTACGGAAAACCATCTTCAGTAAATGCCAGTCTAACGAATGCGCGCAGTAAGCGGGTGAATCATTCCTCAGTGTCCATGAATTTGGAAAGAAGAAAATATACCCCTGCTACCCTTCATCAGAGCACAAGCGAAGTCTCCACTACTTGCTGTGGCGCAATACAAATTGGTTAGCGGCGACAAATGACATTTTGTGCGTATTTTCGCTAAAATGTTTGTTAATAATTAAAGGAAAGAAAGGAAACAATTAGCTGATAAGACAACATGGCTTGTACACATTGCTTTCTTTAATAATTCTTATAATTCGTAGCTTCAGCCGGTTAAAATTGAATAAATATGTAATGATTTCTCCACAAAGTGAGGGGCACCTGCCCCCCTCGCACCCACTAATTGTCGCTACTGAATGTCAGGATTATTTAAGTTAACGTATGTTCGTGGTTGAAGAAGGTACCTTGAAACACCTTCATAGGCCCAAAAATATGATTATTGAAAGTTAAAATTAATGTTCGTATGTCTACCTCTTAGTTCTGTTTCCTTATATGGGTTCGGGGAAGTTGTGAGTTGAAATTATATGACAGGGTTTTACAGCCAGATGCCCTTCCTGTCACCAATCTGATTTCGGCAGTTAATGGACAAGAAATGAATGATGGTGAATGAAATTGGGTAAGGAGATGGCCTATGCGTATAAACTGTTCCGGCATTTGTCCGAAAGTGAAAATAGGAAACCACATAAAAAGATTATCAGGACAGCCAACGGTGGAGTTCGAACCCATTCTCCTTCTAAATGCAGAGCTTGGCTCCATAGCTGCAGAGCGTAAACACGAACAACCACTTCGTTCGGTAGACATTTAAAATAATACACTGACTGACAGTGACAATGCAACACCAAGGAGGAGTGGTTCGAAAGGGATGAAAGTTGGGGAAAAAACAGAGACGGCACGGATGAATAATTGATGTTTATTTCAAACCGATATGCAGGTTACACAATGCGCACGGCATCGACTCAGTAGGATGTAGGACCACCGCGAGCGGCGATGCACGCAGAAACACGTCGAGGTACAGAGTCAATAAGAGTGCGGATGGTGTCCTGAGGGATGGTTCTCCATTCTCTGTCAACCATTTGCCACAGTTGGTCGTCCGTACGAGGCTGGGGCAGAGTTTGCAAACGGCGTCCAATGAGATCCCACACGTGTTCGATTGGTGAGAGATCCGGAGAGTACGCTGGCCACGGAAGCATCTGTACACCTCGTAGAGCCTGTTGGGAGATGCGAGCAGTGTGTGGGCGGGCATTATCCTGCTGAAACAGAGCATTGGGCAGCCCCTGAAGGTACGGGAGTGCCACCGGCCGCAGCACATGCTGCACGTAGCGGTGGGCATTTAACGTGCCTTGAATACGCACTAGAGGTGACATGGAATCATACGCAATAGCGCCCCAAACCATGATGCCGCGTTGTCTAGCGGTAGGGCGCTGCCGGATTTGACCTTTCTCCACGCCGACGCCACACTCGCCTGCGGTGACTATCACTGACAGAACAGAAGCGTGACTCATCGGAGAACACGACGTTCCGCCATTCCCTCATCCAAGTCACTCTAGCCCGGCACCATGCCAGGCGTGCACGTCTATGCTGTGGAGTGAATGGTAGTCTTCTGAGCGGACGCCGGGAGTGCAGGCCTCCTTCAACCAATCGACGGGAAATTGTTCTGGTCGATATTGGAACAGCCAGGGTGTCTTGCGCATGCTGAAGAATGGCGGTTGATGTGGCGTGCGGGGCTGCCACCGCTTGGCGGCGGATGCGCCGATCCTCGCGTGCTGACGTCACTCGGGCTGCGCCTGGACCCCTCGCACGTGCCACATGTCCCTGCGCCAACCATCTTCGCCACAGGCGCTGCACCGTGGACACATCCCTATGGGTATCGGCTGCGATTTGACGAAGCGACCAACCTGCCCTTCTCAGCCCGATCACCATACCCCTCGTAAAGTATCTGTCTGCTGGAAATGCCTCCGTTGACGGCGGCCTGGCATTCTTAGCTATACACGTGTCCTGTGGCACACGACAACACGTTCTACAATGACTGTCGGCTGAGAAATCACGGTACGAAGTGGGCCATTCGCCAACGCCGTGTCCCATTTATCGTTCGCTACGTGCGCAGCACAGCGGCGCATTTCACATCATGAGCATACCTCAGTGACGTCAGTCTACCCTGCAATTGGCATAAAGTTCTGACCACTCCTTCTTGGTGTTGCATTTGCTCTGTCAGTCAGTGTACATACGTTAAATATTTTTACATTAAAAAATACAGATAAGTTTTACTTGTCTCATATAATGTATTTTAAGATTTTAATATGAAAATCTCTCACCTGACGAGTTGGCTATGCGGTTAGGGGCGCGCAGCTGTCAGCTTGCATCCGGGAGATAGTGGGTTGGAGCCCCACTGTCGGCAGCCCTGAAGATGGTATTCCGTGTTTTCCCATTTTCACACCAGGCAAATGCTGGGGCTATACCTTAATTATTGCCACGGCCGTTTCCTTCCCACTTCTATCCCTTCCCTATTCCATCGTCGTCATAAGACCTGTCTGTGTCCGTGCGACGTAAAACAAATTGTAAAAAAAATGAAAATCTCTATATGCCTATTTCCCTGTGAATGATGGCGGTAGATGAACACCTACGGTATCCCCTTCCTGTACTAAGAGGCCACTTTGGAGGGTGCGTTGGCAACCACGGGGCCTTAATTTAGGCCTGGCATGCTTCAACTTACTTGTGCCAGGCTCCTCACATGGATCCATCCTATCCGACCTCCCTTGATAAACTCATGTTCTTTTCCGACCCCGACGATATTTTAGCATTCTAGGCCTAGGGAGTCTTTCATTTTTCACGCCCTTAGTGGTCCTCGCCTATCATTGGCCGATAGCTTTATTTTTCGAAGTGTCGGACCCTTTCCATTTTTTTTTCTCTGAATAGTGTTATGTAAAGAATGGTTGCCTAGTTGTCCTTACTCTTAAAACAACAATCACCACCACCACTATATATGCCTTGACCTAATTCATCACTTTGTTAACGTTATTACGTAAAGAGTGATATTAGAATAACGGCCGAGAGGATTCGTCGTGCTGACCACACAACACCTCGTAATCTGCAGGCCTTTGGGCTGAGCAGCGGTCGCATGGTAGGCCAAGGTCCTTCTAGGGCTGTGGTGCCAAGGGGTTTGGTTTCGTTTGGTTTGGACTGATATTACATAAATATTTTCTTAAAACGTATTGCGAGTGGTATGTGTTGTGTTGCGCACGGGTATGAATCTTATAAGTAAATAAGTAAGTAAATAAATAAATAAATAAATAAATAAATAAGATACGACCGGGCTAAGTGCTGAGTTCAAGTTGGCAGATTATATCGTCGCTGGAACGGTAAAAGGTTGTATTCCACAAAGCTCTTCCTATCAGTTATTCTCCTTAAGACTGGCCACGCCTCCCAGCCACGTATGGATATGCAGTCCATCAGAACAAATTTTGTTGTGTTCATTTTCCTATGCCCATGTGTAAAGGAAAATGAACCTTACAGTACCGTACTGTAGGAATGTACGTTTCCATTACGTATTTACGCACTCCTAGTGTACAATGCATGTAAGGTTCATTTTCGTTTAATCATCGACATAGGAAAACGAACACAGCGGACATTGTTCTGATGGACTGCGTATCCATATGTGGCTGGGAGGCGTGACCAGTCTTAAGGAGAATAATGGATAGGAAGAGTATTGTGGGATACAACCTTTTACCGTTCCAGCGACGATATCCTGGCTCAGTCCGGTGGTATTTGAAGATGCTCAAACACGTCAGGGTCGTGACGTGGATTTGCTGAATGAACTCCTGCGCGACAAAATTCCGACACCTCAGCGTCTTCGAAAACAGTAAATATAGTTAGTGGGACGTAAAATCAATGACAATATTGCTATTTATAGAAAGGATACGTGTCTACTTCTAAAACAGACCAACTTACTGTAGGTATGCTGTAAGCTCGAAGTGAAGCACGAGATAAAATTGTCTCCCCTTTTGCGTCTCGGATATCCTACATGCTCGTGAATTAAATTGGATGGAGCTCTGACATTTAGAGAATCACTTTGAGAGATTCAACCTACATAAAGAACAAGAATATATTTTCAGACAGAATTCTATGTATCCGTTTGCCGTCTCGATGCGCACACACGTAGCGTATTGCTCTCAAGATAGCGGAGTAATCCAATCTGCCACCAATTAGCCAGATCACCCCATCTCGTCTGTAGCAATATACCTGTTCTTCAATCTAGCTCTTCATTGACAGAAAGATGAAATTACTTTCTGTACGCTTTAGTAATAATGTCAGAATTGAGTTTCACATCACAACTATCGGTTTCTTTGCAAATACTTATACGGCGATTAGTTAGTAAAGTTTTGCTTTATGAAGGATTTTCATCAAACGCATATCGTCGCTCCACCGGTAAAACATTGTATTCCACGAAGCTCTTCGTATCCATTATTCTCCTTAAGACAGGTCACGCCTCCCAGTCACATATGGATACGCAGTCCATCAGAACAATGTCCGTTGTGTTCGTTTTTCTATGCCGACGAGTAAACGAAAATGAATCGTACATGCATTGTAAACTAGGAGTGCGTATATATGTAATGCAAACACACATTCCTATAGTACGGTACTGTAAGGTAAAGTTGCTTTACGCGTTGGAATAGGAAAATGAACACAACAAAATTTGTTCTGATGGACTGCACATCCATACGTGGCTGGGAGGCGTTACCAGTCTTAAGGGAAATAATGGATAGGAAGAGCATTATCAGATACTGTACGTGGTATTGTTTTTAAAATCACAATATCGTCCCTGTTCTGTCAAAACGGCGAATGTAACATTCCTATCCATTATTTCCCTTAAGACTTGTCACGCCTTCCAGCTATATGTTGATATGCGGTCATCAGAACAATTTTCGTTGAGTTCATTTTCCTATGCGCGTGTGTAAAGGAAAATGAACCTTAAATACATCACACTCTAGGAGTGGGAAAATGTCATGCAAACATGCATTCCTTTAGTATGGTACAGTAAGGCTCATTTTCCTTTACACACGCATATAGGAAAATGAACTCAACAGAAATTGTTCTGATGGACCGGATATCAATATGTGGCTGGAAGGCGTTACCAGTCTTAAGGGAAATAATGGATAGGAAGAGCATTGTAACATTCGCCGTTTTGGCAGAACAGGGACGAATCTATTTCAATATAAGAACCCCACATTGCCCAACACATATAATGAAATCGTTTTGTGAAGTCTCAATATTTCGTTTATGACCTTCTATGAGATATCTGCAATTGAAAGAGTCCTGTGACAATTCCCATCTGCCGTTGTTCACGGAGATGACGAAATCAACACTCCGAGAATACCTTGCTCACGGGGAATTTCAGCAATCATCACAGCGACCAGACTGGAGGGTCTTTAAGGCACAAAAATCTTGCCTACAACTATAAAACCTGAAGAGGCGCTTCGTACAATGGAAATTAAGATGGCCCCATGGTATATTGGCTTGACTCTACTAGAGCACGCAAGGAACGATGTTGTGCGGAACATTACTTGAATCATACGGAAAAACCTGTAATCACATTTACGACGAGAGTGGCCATTTTCACCGCATCATTTACACCTCGGCTGCAAGCACCGCCCATCAACTAAACATGGAGGGTAGCCTCGTATGACGACCGTAAACATATTGGCTGGACAGGGTAAGAGACGACATGCGCATCCCAAAACTCAATCCTCGGAATGCTATGGATCATAATATGAAGTAAAGAAAAATATCGATGGCTTACTTCTAAAACCTCGTATCTCCCAGTGCACTTCCTATCCATTTTATTCCTTAAGACTGCTCACGCCTCCCAGCCACATATGGATGTACAGTCCATCAGAACAATTTTCGTTGTGTTCATTTTCCTATGGTGCGGTATAAAGGAAACTGAACCTTAAATACGTTAAACTGTAGGAGTGCTTAAATTTGCTATGAAAATAACATCCCTACAATACGGTGTGGTAAGGTCCATTTTCCTTTACACGTTAGCGTAGGAAAATGAACACTACGAAAAAGGTTCTGATGGACCGCATATAAATATGTGACTGGGAGGTGCGACCAGTCTTAAGGAATATAATGGGTAGGAAGAACATTGTAACATACGAGGTTTGAGAAGTAAGCCGACGATATTCAAATCGATGGCTTTTAAAACCTCGTATGTCCAAATATTCTTCCTACCTATTATATCCCTTAAGACTGGCCACGCCTCCCGGTTATATATTTGTATGCAGTCCATCAGAATAATTTTCGCTGTGTTCATTTTCCTTTGCTAATGTCTAAAGGAAAATGGACCTTAACGTACCATATTGTAGGGATGTTGATTGCATGGCAAATTTACACACTCCTACAGTATAATGTATTTAAGGTTCATTTTCCTTTACGATTCGGCAGAGGAAAATGACCATAACGAAAATTATCCTTTTGGACTGCATATAAATGTGGGACTGGGAGGTGTGACCAGTCTTAAGGAATATAATGGATAGGAAGAGTATTCGGACTTACGAGGTTTTTAAAGAAAGCCATCGAAATAATGTTTAGTGACAATGGCTCCAGAAAGGGTTCCAAAACATGGCGTATTCATAACCTGATCACTTGTTTGCGTGAAATAGAATAAAATCATCTGAAAAGTAAAATTAAATCATATCATACAGTAATTAATCAATAAAATGGCATCCATATCAGCGTTCATGTAAACCTGTACTCATGAAAACCAAAAAATTAACTAGTACTGGAGAGAGAGAGAGATATGTTGTTTGCCCAGGAAAATAAACCCTAGAAGACGAGGAGATTTTAATTATTTGAAAACCCTTGTTCCTCAGCGAAAAGCGAATGATCATGAATATGTATTTCAATAAATAAAACTCAAATATTGATAACGAACTGTACAATTAATTAATATTTTATTATAGACTACGATACAATCATTTACACCTCAAAACAACGTTATATCAATTCAGAGGAACTTAACCAAGGAACTAAGGAGAGACTAGGTAAACAATTGATAGGGAATATGCCTCCTGTGCGGAAGCCTTAAATGCAGATCTATGATTGATTGATTGATTGATTGATTGATTGATTGATTGATTGATTGATTGATTGATTGATTGATTGATTGATTGATTGATTGATTGATTGATTGATTGATTGAACCAAACTGTCGCCAGCCCTGAATATCATCGGTGAAGAAATCAAACCTCGAATGTAACAATGTTCCTTAAGACTGGTCACGCCACATATGGATATGCAGTCCATCAGAACAATGCTCGTTGTGTTAATTTTCCTCTCCGAAAGTGTAAAGTAAAATGAACATTAAATACATTATACTGTAGGAGTGAGTAAATTCGTCGCGCAAACGTACATTCCTACAGTACGGTACGGTAACCTTCATTTTCCTTTACAAGTTAGCGTGTGAAAATGAATACAAGGAAAATGAATTGTTCTCATGGATTGCATATCCATATGTGGCTAGGAAGCGTGATCGGTCTTAAGGAAAATAATGGATAGGAAGTACAATGTCAGATACGTGGTATTGTTCCCGCAATGATGATTTGTAATTTTCTGTACTATAAAAATGGTGATTTCCAATTTCGATGAAAGTCCCTGAGAATGTTCGCCTTTATGTTTTCCTTTATTTACGTCCTCAACGGAGGTCGAAGCAGGTGCACCAATTATTACTACTGGATCACTTATATAATCAAGAGCGTTCCTATTGCCATTGTCTTGCTGATCTTATCTCTCCCCAACTTCTAACTCTTAAACAGGACGATCGACTATTTCCGCATCGATTTCCTGTGCATTATTTTCTCGTAACGAGCCATCTTTTGTTGCCTCCAGGTCAGTGGCTAAAAAAACCGTTTCCGTTAATTCTACGAGGTATCGCTATATCTTAAGAAAGAAAGCGATGTTGAATATTGCCATTTGATTACGTCTTCAGTTCCAGATCCACTTTTGAGATGTGTTATTTTGAAATTTCCGATGCCTATTGGTCTCAAAGATACTTCCATTTTTCTTCAGCAAATGTTTTTAAGACGAGACATAATTTTTTAATGTGAGTGAGAGTAGTTTGAGTTACGAATGTGTGCATACAACATAAATCATTCGAAATTTCTTCACGCGATTTACCACTTTTATAATCACAAATGAGATTGATATTTTGGCTCATTGATAGCACATTTAGCGTTATTTTCGGCATCTGATTTATGTAGCAACTCTCCTTCCACAACGTGATTCACTGACAAGACTGCATAATAGTACATAAACTGTAACAGACTCACGGCAAATCCTTCTCACTTATAGATATTTTCGGGAGTGAAGCTGTTGGGACCTAGCGAATCCTTGCACTTACAAAGATTTTTCGCTTATCCAGTTCTCACTTATGAGGGAACACATACATGTGTTACACCCGTATCCGGTTGAAATTGGGTAGGAATAATCGTGGGAGGCTGTAGAATGCTAAGGTGAAACCTGCATGTGCCTAGCGCAAGTTTGAACGCCAACATTGAAAAAATAAATAGTCGTAAATTTAAAAGTACTGCGGGAGTTTCAGGTTGTGGCGGAGAGGTAGGGAGGAGCGAAGCAGTGGACGTGAGCCAGCCGGGCTGTGTCAAGCCCTCCACCTTCAAATCTTCTTTACTGTACCGCAGTTCGCACATACCTCGCATCTTCTCGATTAGAAAAGTCAACGCAGATCAGGAGGTGCACATTGATTAGTCGTCCGATGAGACAACGTTCTTACAATGACAGGTAAAATCTGACGTTCTTATAGTCATTTTTATGAATGGTGACTGCATATTTACTTTAATCTTGTAAGGTAATAATTGATTTTTTACACCAAGATACAATAAAACGCCCACTACAGATGTCATTCAATCCGTGGAATGTAGTAGTGTCCCTTCAGAATTGTTTTGCAGAGTGTGACAAGAAAAGACACCCCATTTTCTGAAGATGAAAGGAATTTAGGATTGGAATTATATAGTAAGTAGACCAATCTATTTATATATTTAATTTTACGAGAAAAACAAGCGTTCACAGGAATTGCGTTCTTGCCTCCGTTTTACAGGTCTAATTGCCGACAGTGTTTTGGATACCGATGTGAAAGTCGAACTGGATGGCACATTGGATATGTCAAATGATGACTTTGTTCTCGAGGAAGACAACATTGAAACACCGTTATTTGAGCTCGTCTCCAAAAATGTTGCTCCTAACCCTGCATCCACAACAACGGCTGAACGATGACTAATCCCAATGACTTATAAGAAGAAGGTCATCGAATATTGGCGAAACGAATGTGGGAAACAGAGGAGCTTCGCATCAGTGAAACACAGGTTTCGAAAATTAAAGTGCAGGGAAGAGCTTTACAGGTGGGAGCAACAATTGGAAAACGGTGGCACAATAGGAGAAAAAAATAAATTTGTTACGAAGAAGACTTATCAAAAGTTCAAAGAAAGTAGACAACGAAACAAATTTTTTCACGATATAAATATTTTAAAATGGGCCTTAAAGTACGCTCGTCTAGTTAGCAACGACACGCTCCTGGGTAATGAGTTTTAAAAATAATTTCAAAATTGGATCAGGAAATATTTGCAAATTCGTATCTAAAAGTACCAATTTGAACAAGAAGATACTAATTGCAACGCGGCACTGTTTGTGGAAGAAATGTCGCAATTAATAGAAAGTCACAGCCCAGAGTGCGTGTTTAATACTGATCAGTCTGGTTTTCATGAAGAATTTCATTCTGACAGGACCCATAATGAACTAGGAGAAAAAGTCGTATTAGAGTAAGCACAATCCATGAATTCACTAACTCATAGCTTCACAAGACAGCCAATAATTTCGGCAGATGGATAGGACAACTCCTGCTGAATTTGCTAGTGGTGTTGAAAGAAAAAATGGCAAATTTGGTCCTAATAAGGAAAAATCTATTTACCGCACCAAATATGTACACTTTGCCTTCAAAGTCTAAAAAACTGACCAAAGAACTTGCACAGAAATGGTTACGGGGTGTTTATTGTGAGCTAGTACCAGAGTACAGTGTTTTAGTTCTCGATTCCTGGACCGGGCAGAAAGAAGAAAATCGTCGTTGCCGGGACAAAACCTCCTATGTGATAGTATTTTTTAAGATATGCTGACCCGCAGTATATACATAATGGAGAGCGAGAATGCCTTGACAATATTCACACAATATTGCACCTTAGATGACAGAACCTCACCGGCCAAAGTTCTAAGCTAAAATATTTCACATAGGATGTTTTGTCCCGGCACTAACGAAATGCTAAAATTGGGAGTAAGAAAATCATTAATGTTGAAACAATTCCGAAAGGAGCCACTGGACTAATCCAGCCATTAAATGTTTTGGGCTTCCACATTTCGTCGCTTCACCGGTAAAAGGTTGTAATCCACAAAACTCTTCCTATCGATTATTCTCCTTAAGACTGGTCACGCCTCCCAGCCGCATATGGTTATGCAGTCCATCAGAACAAATTTTGTTGTGTTCATTTTCCTGTGCCCGTGTGTAAAGGAAAATTAACCTTACTGTACCGTACTATACGAATGTATGCTTGCATTACGTATTTACGCACTCCTATTGTATAATGCATGTTAGGTTCATTTTCGGTTACTCGTCGGCATAGGAAAACGAACACAACGGACATTGTTCTGATGGGCTGCATATCCATATGTGGCTGGGAGGCGTGACCAGTCTTAAGGAGAATAATCGATAGGAAGAGCTTTGTGGATTACAACCTTTTACCGGTGAAGCGACGATTTGGAAGCAATTTATACGTATTTTGTTCGATTTAATTTTGTTAAACTCGTTAGACACCAAGGTACATTTAAGGAACAACATTTTTAAAATGCAATCTTTGACGCACAACCAGTTCTCCTCTCTGCGCTTTCGTAGCATGTGGCGGTTCGTTTGGTACAATGTGGCTATGTTAACTAGAAACCTTCACAGTTTGTTAATCCAGTCGATTATTGTTTCAAAGAAGAGCCTTCCTATAATCAATGTAATACTTGTGACAGCGACAGCGCTGTACGATGTGCATGGTGCACACAGTATCTGTGCCTTGACCAGTTATTTTGTAAACAATCACAATTGCACTAATTAGTAACAAGAACTCTGGCGTGAAGTTTTCAAACCTTATTGGCATCGTTGTTTAAACATCGTCCTTTGTATACTTGTTTCATATGCTGTTTTACGTTTTGCACATCTGATCGGAAAGTTAAGGGGAACGCGCTAACTATACGCTGCCTGGCTGTTGGCGCTGCTCGACACAGCCCGGTTGGCTCACGTCCGCTGCTTCGCTCCTCCCTACCTCTCCGCCACACCCTGATACTCCAGCGGCACTTTTAACTTTACGACTATTTATTTGTTCTATTTAGGCTTTTAAACTTGCGCTGGGAACATGCAGCTTTCACCTTAGCATTCTACTGCCTCCCACGAATATTCCTATCAAATTTGAACCGAATCTGAGTGTAACACATGTATGTGGTCGTTGCCGGGACAAAACCTCCTATGTGAAATATTTTAGCTCAGAACTTTGGCCGGTAAGGTTCTGTCATCTAAGGTGCAAGGCATTCTCGCTCTTCATAATGTATGTGCTGCGGGTCAGTATATCTCCAGAAGTATTATCACATAGGAGGTTTTGTCCCGGCAACGACGATGTGTTCCCTTGCTAGTCAGGTTCAACTCTAGGCCTCCAGCGAATAATCTAGAATAAAAACTCAGGAATGTGTTTAATGGTATGACAAGCTGATCCAAAAACACAGGATGAGCGCAGGGTCTACGTTCCACGATGGTCTCTTGGAACAAAACCTGAGAGCTAAAAAGTCTGTTGCAGCTCTTCAGATTTTATTATTATTATTATTATTATTATTATTATTATTATTATTATTATTATTATTATTATTATTATTATTATTATTATTATAATTATTATTATGTATCCTATTTAATTAAGAGTATACCAGTTCACACAGGTTAGCTGACACACTTTACACGCAGCAAGTAACCACCCTTCTCCCTTATATGAGGAAAACAGCGTATTCGAGATTCTCAAATTAATGAACACTTACGCATTCATAGGCATTTCCCAAGAATAGGAATCCTACTGTCATCACCACTATCGAGTGAAGTGACGATGTGGAAGTATACTTGTGATCCACATTGTGAATGTCCCTGGGTCTTTGTCAGGGCAAGGCTGTTTTCAGGAATAGAGTTGGACGATCAGAAAATAATCTTCCTGTGAAAGTATTAGCAAGAAATTTTGTGCTTGCTTTCATTAAAAGTTGCGATGTACTTTTGAAAATTCGCACTAATAAGCAGATTCTAGAAACAGAATAAACTAGCATTGCCGGATCTATCACACGCGTGTACCAATTGCGAGGGGCTTACAAATTGTAACATTGAAAGCTGTCAGTACTGATTGCAGTAACGCATACATTTTCATAGTTATAATATTTAAATATAACTAAAATTGTCATTCTATCTGTTCATTTCCCATTTTTTGTCGTATTTAGTTCTTGTCTCGGGTTAGTTGTACAATACCCGAAAGTATTTCCAGTTCAGCTTTTATCTTCCTGTGCGTCTGAATTGTGTTTTTTTGTTTGTTTGCTTGTTTATTACCGCATAGTGGGAAAATGTTCAGAACTCCCTCGTGCCATTCTGAGAATGAATACATCTTGTTCATATTGTAACATACATCATTAGCTTTATTATTGACGTATTAATGTTGTGTATATTTCAAGATGTCCTCCTTCCGTTTTGATTAAGTGTTAACACAATGTAGGGTGTGTCCAACGAATGAAACTGAAATGAAAATAAAGATGGTTGAAATATGAAAATATATGTCTTGGCGCAGGTGGCACTAAAACATCTCAGATTATAAGATTCAATTGGAAACAAACTGAAATCATTTTAAAAACAAGTTTAAAGCACTGCCCTTAAAATAAGACACTGGGCTGCAGTGGTTTAGTAAACCCAGCTTCGGACGTTATTTCTAAGTTCAAATTTCGTTCTTATTGATTTGGACGGTCAAATATAGAAATGGTAAAGAGTAATGTTACAAAAACATTGCAAACTTTTGGCTTGGAGGACTTCGGAGTAAGGAGACGAGATGTTCCCAAATATCAGTGGAGAGATGGCGTAGAATGACATTAGTAGACGGATAAGTTTGAGTGGAGCTTTTGTAAACGCCGACCCCGCGATGTAGGGGTAGCGTTTCTGCCTCTTACCCGGAGGCCCCAGGTTCGATTCCCCGCCAGACCTACGTGATTAAATTAAGGAGCTATCTGGCGGTGAGATAGCGGCTCTGGTCTAGAAAGCCAAGAATAACGGCCGAGAGGATCCGTCGTGCTGACCATACGACACGTCGTAATCTGCAAGCCTTCGGGCTGAGGAGCGGTCGCTTGGTAGGCCATGGTCCGTCGGCGCTGTTGCGCCATGGTTTTTTGGGGGGGAGCTTTTACGAGTATGAAAGACCATAAATAAAATTAAATACGACAAATACGGCAAATATTCATTTATAGGACTGGGAATAAGGGATTCGAATGAAAATGAAATGAAATGTCGTATGGCTTTTAGTGCCGGGATATCCCAGGACGGGTTCGGCTCGCCAGGTGCAGGTCGTTCTATTTGACTCCCGTAGGCGACCTGCGCGTCATGAGGAGGATGAAATGATGATGAAGACAACACATACACCCAGCCCCCTTGCCGTAGGAATTAACCAATTAAGGTTAAAATCTCCGACCCGGCCGGGAATCGAGCCCGGGAACCTCTGAACCGAAGGCCAGTACGCTGACCGTTCAGCCAACGAGTCGGACGGGGATTGGAGTAATATATCAAAGGAGAGATTCGATAAATTTCCAAGTTCTTTGAAAACACTCAAGAAAAGGCTAAGTAAACAATCGACAGGTATTCTGCCATGTGGGCAACAGCCCTAAATGCAGATCATTTCGGAATAATTGATGGTTTCATGTGATTGAATACCTGAAATAGAGACCTAGCAATGCGAAAGAAGAGAGTTATATGAGAAAAGATTCAATTTCACTTTAAAAAATCCTCTTCTCCACACCATCAATAAAGAGCTTGAGTTTCGCCAAGCAGGCCCTTGAAGAAACAAAAGTTACTCAGTTAAAAGTTCGTCAAAGCTCAGACGAAATTTTAATTGCATGAGGCTTGACAGGATTTTAAATAGGGACAATAAAGATGAACTTTGCTAAAGAAGTCTGTGATGGACTTCCGCTTCCTTATCGCAAGTTTATTTTGTTAAAATTCAGTCTTTTTCTGTGGCATAACTGTAGATCTTTCTTTATAGTTCAAACATTAAAAAGCAATCCGGTTCTTGATTTCCTTTCCAGTTACACCCGACATAAGCAAATAGGTCACTTCATTTGGCTAAATGGCTCAGGTGGTAGAGCGTGGGTTTTCTGGGCCCTTGTTAGTGGACTTGATAGGGCAGACTCCAAAGGTACATGGTTTTATACTGTATAGAGTAATAAGTAATTTACAGGAATATGAAGGACTGCAAAAATTTCGATGATGTTGTGAGATGTACGTTCGACTCATTGGCTGAATGGTCAGCGTTGAATCCTTTGGTTCCTATGCTCCCGGGTTCGATTCCCGGCCGGGTAGAGGATTTTAATCTCATCTGATTAATTCCTCTGGCTCGGGGACTGGGTGTTTGTCCCAACACTATCCTCTTCATGTCAGACAGCACACCACACTACCAACCACCATAGAAATACGCAATAGTGATTACATTCCTACACGTAGATTCGGCATTAGGAAAGGCATCGGGCTTTAAATCAGGGCCAAACCCACATAGCGAATGCTTACTTCTAAAACCTCGTATCTCCCAATTCACTTCCTATCCTTTTTCTTCCTTAAGACTGGTCACGCCTCCCAGCCACATATGTATGTACAGTCCATCAGAACAATTTTCGTTGTGTTCATTTTCTTATGCTGATGTGTAAAGGAAAATGAACCTTAAATATATTAAACTGTAGGAGTGCTTAAATTCGCCATAAAAACAACATCCCTACAATACGGTATGATAAGGTTCATTTTCCTTTACACGGTCTCACAGGAAAATGAACACTACAAAAAAGGTTCTGATGGATTGCACATAAATATGTGTCTGGGAGGAGTGACCAGTCTTAAGGAACGAGCGTTGGGACATACGAGGTTTTAGAAGTAAGCCGACGATATGTGTGACGCAGTTCGCACCCACGACCACACAGTGTGGGGGAAAGCGGTAGAAAAAATAATAAGAATGTTTCGAGATTACAGCAGGCAGTTATGATAGTAGACAGGGTGAAAAATTAGTTTTGAATTTCACAAAGAGGAAGATTTCTCTCAGTTTTAATTCCTGTGTTGATGGGGGAAATATACCTCATTGGGATCACTGAAAATATTTAGGTGTTAATTTATTTATTTGGGAAACCAAAACAGCGTGAAGCTGAATTACAAAGTTCCGCAGTGAAAAATATATTTACAATGGATTAGCACAATGCAAACACAAAAAAGTGAAAGAACAATGAGGAAAAACCATCTAAGGATAAAAACAGCGGAAGAAAATTGAAAACTGACAAAATAACTGAAGGGACACAACAATTAACAAAAAACATACAGGTAAAATAACGAGGAAAATTAAAGACTGAAAGTAAACGGAGAAGAGAACTTATAGCTAGGCACAGTAAGATAAATATGGAAATGATACATAAAGTAAAGTAAAAATAAATAGATATTGCATTATGTACGATATAGGGCACAGCAATGAGAAGAGAAAAGAGGAATATGAAGTAAATGACTAGGTAGAGTTTAGGAAGAATCGATTTTGGGAGGCATAGGAAGACAAGACGTCCAAGTTCCTGTCAGAAGATAAAGAGTTAAGGAGGGATGGAAAGCGGGTAAAAAAAAGTTCTTTCGAAAAGAGAGAGGAGAGAATACATAATATGAAGGGGAGTATTTATCCTGGTTTTGCGAGTTGGGGCCTTCAGGGAAAAGAACGATGCAGGTTCAGGAGAACGAAATAAACCGTCAATAGCGTTATATAGAAATGTAAGTTCTGCTACATTGCTGCCAGTAGATAACGGGCGAAGGTTTAATTTATCCAGTATCCAGTTTCGACAATCAGATACTCTGGCTCTACCAACTGCACGCGGTCAATGTGATTCAGATTAGTGGGTGAAGAGGTAGACCAAATGGGAGACGCGAAATCAATAATCGGATGTCATAAACTCTATAGACTACAACAAATCGAGAAGTGACATTGCTCGTGAGGTTATTTTTTGTATATTTTGTTAATATAAGGAAAGTCCGGCTCCATGGCTGAAATGTTATCGTCCCGTGTTCGATTCCCAGCCTAATCGGGGATTTTAACCTAGCCCTATGGTTCGGGGCTGGGTGTGTGTGCCGTCTCCGGCATTAGAATTCATCATCGGTAGGTGCCATTCTCACAAAAATGAGCAGGTCACTTATAAGACGTCAACTTGAAGGCTATTATTATTATTATTATTATTATTATTATTATTATTATTATTATTATTCCTAAATATTTCGAACACGCGTCTGATCTTTTAGCTTGTAGGTCTCGGTCGAGGCCGGTTCAGAGGGTTACTGGTTCAATTCCTTGCGGTGTCAGGTATTTTAACCATGGCCAGTTAATTACCCTGACGCGGGGACTGGGTGTTTGTCTTTTTCCCGAAACACATCTCTTTAAATACAAAGAGCACTGCACAGTACATAGAAACACGAACTGTATTAGTGAATACATCCCTCCTGAAGTGATTGGATTCAGAAACGTCGCTAAAACGGGGACAAATGTGCGCAACCACGAATAAGTTTATTTGAAAACAAACGGAAAATTTAATACATAAATAGGCTTATTTTTTCACATTCTGAAGTTATACTTAATGATGGTTTATGACTCCTACTGTATTACCTCGGTAAAATACACTGTGTGTCGTTTTTGTACCTAGTATGTCTTCTGAAAAACATGAAAGTATGATTTCCCATGAACTTAACCCGCAAGTACCCAGGCGCTCTCCGCGAAACCGCACGGTGTGGTGACAGTGATTGTTTCTCTTCTTTGCAGCGATCAGAAGAGAGCGTCGTGTCCTGTAATCTATTATTATCAGTGTGCACGTTGATGAAGGAGAACATTCATTTACCACTAGCTGCCATTTCACACAGTTTGCAAGTTATAGTTTTCTCGCGGTCTGTTTGACCGGACGTGGGCATTACTGTAGCGTTACCTTATGGCTTCCACAGTCGGAACGTCATATTAAGTGAACGCCGCTGATGAAAATTTCAAAATTAGGTAATAATTTATGAGTATGCAGCGATAAGTTATACGCATTAGTGATTAAGAATGTGAAACATTTGTTGAAAGTAATATTCAGCCTTGAGTCAAATCCAGTAGCATAACGTCAAAAAATTACTAGTATTTTATGATTTGCTTTATTATATTTTTGTGCTAGCATGCCACGTTGTGTCGTCCTTATCGTGCTATACCAATAAATAACAATAAATCGCCTCCAATCCTTCTTCCACATTTCTTGAATTTACATTATGAGGAGATATAAATAATAATCTCGTCCGATAACTAAGTACATAATATGAAAGGTGTGTAATTATGATGATTCTTGTTTATATATGTTTTACTTCAATGTATACATGTGACAGAGTGAAGAGTTTCATTTTAGACTCGTTTTCTTCTTCTTCTTGTTTGGTATAGGCCAGCTAAGGACCACGACATTCAACTATTACATTTTGGAATGGGCTTTGATGTTTGCCCAGTAGTTGCGCATCCTCAGGCTGTGTTGCCCCTTCCTTTCCTTTGTCCAAAGGAAGTCTTCTTCGTTGGTAGTCTGTCCTGGAACTCCTTATGTTTAAGTATCTTCCTGAGTGTTGTCCGATCCTTTAAGTTTCCTTCTGTTATTCCCAGTTCCTGTAGATCTTTATCCACTTCCATCAACCATGGTGACTTGGTCTTCCTATTTTGCCAGTAGCTGAGAATCCGGTTGGTCAACCTGGTCGGATGCATCCTATAGATGTGCCCATAGAATGCTTTGCGTCTCTTCCTTGCTACATTCGTTATTCTTTCACAGTACTTGTAGAGCTCTTGGTTAGGCCGTCTTCTAGAACTGTCACCTTCCTTGACCGGCCCCAGAACCTTCCTCATTATCTTTCTTTCTAGGATTTCAAGTTCTTCCATAAGTCCCTTCCTGTTGAGTGTTAAACATTTTGAACAATATAAGGCTTCAGGGCGGATGACTGTCCGGTAGTGCTTCATCTTAGTATTGCGAGAGAGACATTTTTATTATAGGCATTTGGACCCGTTTTAATAATTTACTCGTTCGTAGTATGCAAAGGTATATAGAGGTGTCAGATCGGACCTAGCTTACGTTTGTTCTTGGAATATGCCTTGAGTAACTCAGGATGAAATAAAAGTCATAATAATAATAATGATGATGATGATGATTGCTCTTTTAAAGGGTCAAACGTCGAGAACATGTCTGCCTTTACCCGTCGTTACCTCCTTATCACCCAAGCTTGCGTCAATACAGATGCTAGGTTCAGGATTATGAGATTCATCTGTTTAAAATAGCACTTGCAGCGGCGGAGAAGTGACAGGAAGTGTGTGGTTTATAAGCTGATGCCCCGCGCCAAGTGCCCCTCGGAGAGCACTAGACTCCCCGGATATACGCTACATAGAAGGTAGACAGACGTTCGCTCGGCGACAGCACGCAGAGTCATAAAATCTGGAACGTGGCTCTATAATTGATGTGTCAAGAGTCGCAGTTCGTGTTGGCAGGACTGATTTACCACGACACAGTCCTTTTGCGCACGGCGATGACTATCTCTCATTTGAATTCAACGTCCAACTGCACTGTGCTTTTGTTTCAAAATAACACGGAATTCCTAGCATGCCTGGAAAAGTATTCATTATGTATTTAAACGAGTCAGAAGCAATAACGTACAATGCAGTAAAGGATTGTTAAAATTATACAATTGAAAAATAATAAACAAAATGTCGCAGATTAGGTGATCATCCCCCAGAAAAGGGCCACTTTCATAGCACTCTCGCCGGGCTGAGTGGCTCAGACGGTAGAGCGCTGACCTTCTGACCCCAACTTGGCAAGTTAGATCCTGGCTCAATCCAGTGGTATTTGAAGGTGTTCAAATACGTAATGGCACCTAAAAGAACTCCTGTGCGACTGAATTCCGGCATCTCGGCGTCTCTAAAAACAGTACAAATTATTTAGTGGGTCTTAAGGCCAATATTACGATTATTATTATTATTATTATTATTATTATTATTATTATTATTATTAGCACATTTCGCAGGTACGCAGGTGTAACATTGTCTGTCTCTTCCCACACTCGCAGAGATTTGAACCCTGTAGGTATCACTCTACATCTGCCCACACCACTCCGAAGTCTGTTGAGTGATCGCCAGATTTCCCAGTTGGTGTCATGGTCAGCAGAAAGGCTTTCTTTGGCCTTCATTCACTCTGTAACCGTCCAGGCTTCTCCAGCCCTACTAATTTAATATAATATCATTTTACGCGATATCATTTATCCGCCATCGGCAATTATTCGTAATAACATATGTATTCTACGTCAAGCATTTGTAAATAAGGTTTTTGCAATCATATTGTATATATTATAATATCATTTATTATTTATTCTTATATTATGAAAGACAGGAATTTATTATGTATTGGATTTGGTTAATATGTTGAAATATAGTTGTTGTCATTTCATCTCATATTTGTGTATACGGAAAAGGTTATTCTTGAGCGTGAAAAATTACATGGCTCACTGGGTTTAACTCATGAGCCAAGGCTAGTAAACAGCGACCCGCGCGCGAGGCTTGCTATGCGGAAAGCTACATCATCGCCACGCCTACTGGACTTGTCAAGAAAGAAGAGAAGGGGAGTTGATAATTCGATCTGCGAATCAGATACTTCGTTGTATATGAGTTTTGAGATTGAACTGTTACCAAGAGTGGGGGTGAGCCCGGATATATAGAGATTCTCACCACGAAAATGGCACCTAACTACTTCTGCTGTGAATCTCAGATCCTAACTACAACTTCTGCTGTGAACCTAACTACTACTTCTGCTGTCATCCGAACTTCTACTTAGAACATCTACTGTGAACGACGTTATTGATTTTGAGACGGTATGTGCTCGCTTCGCGACATAGTTATTTTTGTACAATGTGTTGTCGCTTCGATACAGAACTTAGGTGCGGTTATGTTATCGGATCTGCGTGAGACGAAACAAGCTTACGGCTTGTGTTATATTCAGTAAATCTTCTGGACGAAGAACTATGTTTAGTTCAAGTCCACGGAATTTAGTACAAGTCTGTACCGTATAAATAGTATAGCTCAGTTTGATTGAGATTTCTACTAATATGGAAAAATTTATCTCTCTGAATTTTCTCCTCATACGATCAACGCTGATCAGCTTTTACAAGTATAGGGCCAATGTCTAATTTAAAGACTAGGCAATTAGGGAGTGCTAGTCCAGATAGCCCGTACCACATCAGAGAAGGAAGGAAGGATACCCATGGAACAAATTCTACATCGAGAAGAAGAGAACGAGTAACCACGGAAACCAGATTACTTCAAAGGAAGCTGCAATTGGTGAGCTTCAATTAGATAAAGCAAGCAATAGTAATTTCAGTAACGTAAATTTTAATTTCCTCCACGCTTTAAGGAACTTTTCCGATTCATCTCATTTTTTGTATAGTAAATTCATTTGTATTTTATATTGCGTTAATTTTCTTTCTTAAGCGATACTTAATGGTTAATTATTTAAAATCCTACCCCTGTGATTTAAGTATAAGTCTCTATGCTAGTAAATATAAATTTTGATTTACAGTTTTGTTTAGAACTGTAACCCTGGCGCCCAAACATCACATAGAGAAATGGGATACCATGGAATGTTAAGTGTTTCTATTTGCGTGGCAATTTGCGGGCAAGCCACAAATAGTTTATTTGATATTCATATGTCCCAAGGTAATAACTTTCATCTCCCCAAGTGTTTTGAAGAGGAGAGCGAACAGTTACAACTCTGGTTGTATAGTGGATTGCCATAGCTGTGTCCTGGTTACCTCAAGTTTTTCAGTGAGCACTGTTGTTGTTCGCACAAGGCATTTCCTTGATTTGAGCCGTCTCGTTGGAGGTTGGTGACCAAAGAGCGGGTGATCTCGGTCCTCTACTGACTTTGTTCGTTCACTTTGTGCTGTGTTCCCATGGCGTACTCCAGGAGGGGCTATGCCTGCCATGGAGTATAGTTTATAAAAGGTGTAGATTTTAGAAAGCCGTAAATTCTTCTGCACGATTCATTAGGAAAGCAATATCCACTTGTTTCGCCGGAGCTGGCTGATACAATCAACTGGGGTTTAAATAGTGGTGTTCGTACTCAACACAGATAACACATTTTCTTTCATGTATTTATCATTCCTGTTATAATAATAAAAAGAAATGAACACGTTACAAATCAAGTCAAATACAGAAGGTAAGGGACATGAATAGGATAAACAAAATAATAATAATAATAATAATAATAATAATACATGCCAGCTCTGTCGTAGCCCCTTCTGTGTGTCCTAGAAGGGGCCTCCCAGCCTGTCCGAGGACATTCCACAGCCCTCCCTCTATTGTTCTCTTTGTGTGGTTTTTCCGTGCGTCTTCTGAAACATGGAGCGGGAATGTTCTGTCTCCGGCCGAGCCCCGAAGATTCTAGTTCTCCAGTATCAGTATATGGAAAGCACCTGGCGAGCCGAACCCGTTCTGGGATATCCCGGCACTAAAAGCCATACGACATTTCATTAGCATACAGAAAGGAGGCTAGCCGCGAACAGTCAGTGTGTAATGGGAGTGGGACGGCAGCAGTGCCGGCTGTTTTAATTGTCCAGCGGAGGCATAGTATCCTTGATTATTGCTCGGAGTACTGTGTATGTACTGTCTTGGAGTACTGTGTGTGGAACAGTTTCTTTGTTAGTTACTGTTAAGTAGTTCACGTGAATTACTGTGTTGACTGTGTGAGTGGCGGACGTCCTCAGGAGTCAAGCCAAGGAGAAATCATCGTTTGTCGTGGTGGTCAGCCACTCTGTGTTCGAGCCCGTCTGTGTACAGCAGCTGAGTAAGGGACTGAGTAGAGCGTGCGAGTGAAAGTGAAAGTTGAAGTCTGTCAATAAGTAAAATAGCCTGTACCCGATAAAGACTGCCCAGCTGGAGTCCTACTGTGAGAGACTTGTAAGTAAAGACCAATGGGTGGAGTGTGGTCATTTATGGCTGAATATAATTTTTCATGTGTATTAATTGAGCAATCCTGAGTTAATTACAGACAGTGTTTTAATATTAAAAATAATGATATATTTCTTAAGCTGTGAATAGCTCAAACAATAACTCAGCTTCTATAAAACTCACAAAAACTACATATTCAGAACCCACTACACATGAAGAAGTCAGCCAAACAATTCGCAGACTCAAATGTAACCAAGTCTCAGGGGATGATTGCATACAGTAATTACCGAAACGTGTAAAGCAAGTATCGATATTCTCGTCGAATACATTCACTCAATTCTTCAAGATATCCGAGTGACGAAAAGTATCTGTGAAGACTGGAAATGCGTTCTAATCCACTCATTGCAGCGGAAAGGGGAATACAACCGACATCAATAACTGCAGACAGATTCTTTGTTACCAGTTACCTACAAGGTACTCTCCGAAACCCAACTCAGAAGATCTGAAACACAAACAGACC